>NW_023270163.1:2555524-2637051 GCF_011800145.1 Mirounga leonina
ACAAACTTTTAATAGCACAATTTTCTTTTCTCCCTCAGAATACCTCAATACCTAGCGTTGTTTCCCGGAAAAGATTCCCCAAATAGCCTTTATGGAATAAAAGTTTGTTTTTTCAAGTTGTCAGGCCATGGGGTTAAAAAAAAAATCCCAATGCTTTTTTTCTCTTTCCTTGATGTGTACAATTGAAGGTATTTCTTATTGCAAACTAATATTTCCATTTATCATGTGACATTAAAGCATTTTTCATATTTGGCATAGTAATAAAGGATCATACTCCTTAGCCTTAGGCATCTGAGAGGGAAAAAACCTGAAGATGTTGAGCATTGTAGAAAATGTCTGAAAATTCGGAATGCTTATATAAAGTTCCTGATGATTAGTGATGTTGAGCATCTTTTCATTGGTCTGTTGGCTATCTGGCTGTCTTCTTTGGACAAATGTCTGCTCATGACCTCTGCCCATTTTTAATTGGAATATTTGCTTTTAGGAGTTGAGTTGTATCAGTTCTTTATATATTCTTGAATACTAACCCTTTATTGTATATGTCATTTGCAAATATCTTCTCCCATTCAGTAGGTTGCCTTTTAATTTTGTTGATTGTTTCCTTCAATGTGTAGAAGCTTTTAATTTTGATGTAGTCCCAACAGTTTATTTATTTTTGTTTTTAAAGATTTTATTTATGAGAGAGAGAGTGAGAACAAGAATAGGAGGAGGGGCAGAGGGAGAGGGTGAGAATCTCAAGCTGGCTTCATGCCAGATGTGGGGCTTGGTCCATGACCCTGATATCATGATCTGAGCCAAAGCCAAGAGTTAGATGCTCAACTGACTGAGCCACCCAGGCAACCCCCAATAGTTTATTTTTGCTTTTGTTTCCCTTGCCTCAGGAGACATACCTAGAAGGAAGTTGCCATAGCCAAAGTCAGAGAAATTACTGCCTGTGCTCTCTTCCTGAATTTTTATGGTTTCAGATTTCACATTTAAGCCTTTAATCCATTTTGAATTTCTTTTTGTGTATGGTGAAAGAAGGTGGCCCAGTGTCATTCTTTTGCATGTAGCTGTCCAGTTCTCCCAACACGATTTGTTAAAGAGACAATCTTTTTCCTGTTTGATATTCTTTCCTGCTTTGTTGAAGGTTAATTGCCCATATAATTGTGGGTTTATTTCTGGGTTTTTTATTCTGTTCTATTGATCTATGTGTCTATATTCTTGTACCAGTACCATACTGTTATGATTACAACAGCTTTGTAATATAACTTGAAGTCTGGGATTGTGATACCTCCAGCTTTGCTTTGCTTTTTCAAAATTGTTTTGGCTATTTGGGGTCTTTTGTGGTTCCATACAAATTTTTAGGATTTTTTTTGTTCTAATTTTGTGAAAAATGCTCTTGGTATTTTGATAGGGATTGCATTAAAGATGTAGATTGCTTTTGGTAGTACAGACATTTTAACAGTATTTGTTCTTCTAATCTATGAACATAGAATGCCTTTTCATTTCTTTGAGTCATCTTCAATTTCTTTCATCAATGTTTTTTTTAATATAGTTTTTCTTTTTTTAAGTGATCTCTACACCCAACGTGGGGCTCAAACTTACAACTTCAAGATCAAGAGTCGCACACTCTACTGACTGAACAAGCCAGATGTCCCTCTTTCATCAGTGTTTTATAGTTTTCAGAGTACACGTCTTTCACCTCTTTGGGTAGGTTTATTCCTGGGTATCTTATTATTTTTGGTGCAATTGTAAATGAGATAGTTTTAATTTATCTTCTGCTTCATTATTAGTGTATAGAAATGCCACAGATTTCTGCACATTGATTTTGTAGCCTGTGACTTTACTCAATTTATCAGTTCTAGTAGTTTTTATATATAGAGTTTTATATAGAGAGTTTTATATATAGAGTTTTCTATATATAATATCATGTCCTCTGCAAATAGTGACAATTTTACTTCTTTACCATTTTGGATGCCTTTTATTTCTTTTTCTTATGTAATTGCTGTGACTAGGCCTTCTAGTACTATGTTGAATAAAAATGGTGAACATGAACATCCTTGTCTTGTTCCTGACCTTAGGGGGAAAGCTCTCAGTTTTCCCCATTGAGTATCCTTTCCTTTGTATGGGAAAATTTCCTATGGAATAAAATTTTTCTTTGTATAGGAAATACCGGCGCCACAAACCCAACACTGAGTAGACTGCTCTCTTGCTAAGAAGCTTGGGGTGGAGCAGTGTCCTTCCGAGTGTGAGGAGTGGGAGTGGTCCACCTCCACAGGCAGGCAATAAAGGGGAGCATTGTCTGTAGAGAATTTTAAAGCAAGAATAAAATTGAGTAAATGTCAGGCTTTTTATTTTTATTTTTATTTTTATTTTTTTAAAAGATTTTATTTATTTATTTGACAGAGACACAGCGAGAGAGGGAACACAAGCAGGGGGAGTGGGAGAGGGAGAAGCAGGCTTCCCGTGGACAGGGAGCCCGATGTGGGGCTCGATCCCAGGACCCTGAGATCATGACCTGAGCCGAAGGCAGGCGCTTAACGACTGAGCCACCCAGGCGCCCCATTGTCAGGCTTTTTTAAAAAAATTATCACCATGCTACAGCATTTCTAAATAATGCCAGTGAGAAAATAATCTCCTGTTCCCCAAAATCTTTTCCAAAGTTGTTTTGTGTTTCTCATAGAAAATACTATTTTAATCAACAGCTTTATTAAGATGATTGGCATGCAAGAAACCGCACAAAGTATACAGTTTCATTATTTTTGACCTACATATTCACTGGTGAAACCATCACCCAAATCCAAATAACGAACATATCTGGGTCCTCCAGAGAACAACACAAATGTGTTTCATAAGCCTAGGTGCCAATGGGAACAGATCAAAGAGTTTCAGGGAAACTGCAGTATATTCTAGAGCCAGACCTAAGCTGTAGGCATGCCTGAAAATGTGTTGCTACTCTGACATCTCGAATTTCTGTACCAACATTGCATGCGTGCATGGTGCCCCACACATCCAACACTGCTGTTCCTAATCATGTTTCCGTCTTCCAAGATCATTTGACATAGCTTGAATGCATAGATAGCTTTATTTTTTATTAAGACACATAAATATTTGAGCCTTGTATTTCTTATATACCTTCTTGTAAGCACTAGAATTTTATGTTTTAGTCAGGTTTTGCTTTGAAATTTTGCTTTCATATGAACACTCAGCTGAAAAATACTTCATTAGTTAACTATTAACAAAAAACTGATTTGTAGTTTGTTTTTTTTTTTTTTTTTTAAGATTTTATTTATTTGACAGAGAGAGATACAGCGAGAGAGGGAACACAAGCAGCGGGAGTGGGAGAGGGAGAAGCAGGCTTCCCGGGAAGCAGGAAGCCTGATGCGGGGCTCGATCCCAGGACCCTGGGACCATGACCTGAGCCGAAGGCAGACGCTTAACGACTGAGCCACCCAGGCACCCCTTGTAGTTTTTTTTTTTTTTTTTTAAGATTTTATTTATTTATATGACAGAGAGAGACAGCGAGAACAGGAACACAAGCAGGGGGAGTGGGAGAGGGAGAAGCAGTCTTCCTGCTGAGCAGGGAGCCCGATGTGGGACTCGATCCCAGGACCCCGGGATCATGACCTGAGCCGAAGGCAGACGCTTAACGACTGAGCCACCCAGGCGCCCCTGATTTGTAGTTTTATTTTTTATTTATTTTTGAAGATTTTATTTATTTATTTAAGAGAGAAAGCAAGAGAGCACAAGCAGGGGGAGTGGCAGAGGGAAAGAGGAAAGCAGGTTCCCTGCTGAGCTGGGAGCCCGATGCAGGGCTCCATCCCAGGACCCTGGGATCATGACCTGAGCTGAAGGCAGACGCTTAACCGACTGAGCCACCCAGGCGTCCCTTATTTGTAGTTTTAACTCTCAAAGTTCTCTTCATAACTGCCTTGACATTTTGGTTCTATTAATTTTATTTTGATTTTTTGGGTTTGTTTTCATTTTTCATTTAAGACCATTAAATTTTAATTTGCTTTGCTCAGGGGAAAAAGTAAACACTTCTTCAGTTTATTCATGCCTCTTGGTAATACTTCGCTCCCCCCTTTCTCTGCAATTCCATCTATAAGCAGCCACTATTCTGCTTGAGGTCACCATTTCATAGTTTTCATTTAATATAATCTTATTTAGGGGCGCCTGGGTGGCTCAGTCGTTAAGCGTCTGCCTTCGGCTCAGGTCATGATTCCAGGTCCTGGGATCGAGCCCCGCATCAGGCTCCCTGCTCCGCGGGAAGTCTGCTTCTCCCTCTCCCACTCCCCCTGTTTGTGTTCCCTCTCTCGCTGTGTGTCTCTCTCTGTCAAATAAATAAATAAAATCTTTAAAAATATATATATATATAATTTTATTTAAATGGAATCATACAATGTTCACTATTTTTGTCTGGCTTTCTTCACTTGACATAATTATTTTGAAATTCTTTCACATTGAGTGTATCAATAGTTCATTACTTTTTGTTGTTGTTGAAGTAGAACTGACATACAATGTTACATTAGTTTCAGGTGTGCAACTAGTGATTCAACTTCTCTATAGGTTATGCTATGCTCACCACAGTGTAGCTACGATTTGTAGCCATATAATGCTATTACAATACCACTGTTTTCCCCACGCTATACCTTTCATCTCTGTGACTTAATTCTTTTTAACTGCTGAGAAGAATTCCACTGTAGGGATATTAACAACCTGTTAACGAATATTTGCTTTGTTTCCACTTTTTTTTTTTAAAGATTTTATTTATTTGACAGAGAGACAGTGAGAGAGGGAACACAAGCAGGGGGAGTAGGAGGGAGAGAAGCAGACTTCCCGTTGAGCAGGGAGCCCAATGCGGGGCTCGATCCCAGGACTCTGGGATCATGACCTGAGCCAAAGGCAGATGCTTAACGACTGAGCCACCCAGGCGCCCCTGCTTCCACTTTTTGACCAAAAAAATATAAAAGATAAAAATATGGAATGTTTGGCTATCCTAAATAATGAGTGCTAATAGGCCTGGGATTTTTTTTTGGAGTTTGAAAATGTCCTGGAGTTAAACAGTGGTGATGATGGCACCACCTTGTGAACTTACTAAAACCCACATGATTGTACCTTGTAAAAGGACAAATTCTATGGTGTGTGAATTATATGTCAGTGGGAAAATGCATATTCTTTGAATTATTTTACTTCCAGATGTTTTTTTAAGGAGATAATTGTACACATGTCCAAAAATTATGTGCAGGGATGGTCAGGACAGTATTTTCTTCAATATTGAAAAATTTGTAGTAAAGAATCGGGACTGGATGAATATAATCCCTGCATATCTATCTGCAATGTGGTTGTATACGGCACTAAAAAAAGAAATGTAGATGCTAAATTTAGTTGCCATGGATTGATCACTTGTTATGTGCCAGGAATTGTGCTTTGTGATTTACAGATATTACTTCAGTTAATCGTTACCCCCCATGTGGGACTCGAACTCACAACCCTGAGATCAAGAATTGTATGCCCTACTGACTGAGCCTGCCAGGCGCTCCTCTTATAACTCTTTTAAAGGCACTAGTCTCATTCATGAGGGCTCTACCCTCATACTAATTACCTCCCAAAGGCCTTACCTCCTAATATCATAACATCAGGGTAGAGGGTTTCAACATATGAATTTGGGGAAAACACATTTACTCTGTAACATTCCGCCTGTAGCCCCTCTAAATTCCTGTCCTTCTGGCATGCAAAATATGTTCATTCAATCCCCTGACCCCAAAAGTCTTAACTCATTCCAGTATCAATTCTAAAGCCTAAAGTTCAAAGTCTCATCTAAATGTCACCTACATCATATATGGGTGAGATCCAAGTTAGGATTCACCCTGAGACAAAATCCCTCTCCAGCTGCGACTATGCAAAGCCAAATAATTTATAGTCTTCCAAAATACGATAGTGGGACAGGCATGAGACAGACAGTCCAGTTCCAAAAAGGAGACTTAGGAAAGCAAGAAAGAGTGATGGGTCCCAGGCAAGTCCAAAATCTAGCAAGGCAAACTGCATGAGATCCTAAGGTTCTAGAATAATTCTCTGGCTCCAGGCTCACTAGAGCAGCAATTCAGCCTTCTGGATCCACTGGGGTAATGGTTTGTGGTTCCAGGGATGGCACTTTTCCTCCTGGGGTGCCTAAGAAGTAAGTGGTTCACTTTCATACTAATTTCCCTATCCAATGGTCACTTGGCCACATGCTTAGTGTTCTCATTTTTGCAATACTGATAGGCTGAGAATTTTTCCCAAATCTTTACACTGAGCTTCCTTTTTGCTTACCGATTCCATCCTTAAGTCATTCCTATCTTTGCATCTGCTTTCTATCTTCTATCTGCCTCTTGCTAGAGGCAGTCAGGAGGAGCCAACACAAATGAGTATATTTCAGTAATAATTTCCCTTGGTGTTTTCAAGGCAAAGTTATGCAAGTTTGCTTACAACTACTTAACATGTTTTATATTTTAATGGCAACTGATAAAACTTTACACTAGCGAATGTTATATATTGTGGCTTGCAAACTCTTTTAAAAATCATACAATCTTGAAAACTATTATAATATTTGAGATAATTTTTCTCAAATAATTGAGAAACAACATTATGTTAATGGAAGAATGCATACTTGCTGTAGTCATAATCTGTAAATGGTTTAGTTTGTATGCAATATTTGGAGTAGTTTGGAGGAGAACAACTAATTATAGTTTGCAATGTATTAAAGTCACAGATATTAATGCTTTCTCTTTTATTATTGAAATATACTCATTTGCTTTCATTAGCATGATTTCTATTTTCTCCTTCACTGACAGTTGTGCAAATTAAAACATTAATTAAAAGAGAGGTAACAGTATTTTTTAATTTTTTTTTTAAAGATTTATTTATTTATTTATTTGACAGAGAGAGACACAGCGAGAGAGGGAACACAAGCAGGGGGAGTGGAGGAGGGAGAAGCAGGCTTCCCGCTGAGCAGGGAGCCCGATGCGGGGCTCGATCCCAGGACCCTGGGATCATGACCTGAGCCGAAGGCAGACGCCCAATGACTGAGCCACCCAGGCGCCCCACAGTATTTTTTAATTTATTAGAGTTTTAAGGGTATTAGTTATCTTCTTGAAAATCAAACATACACCTGAAATGCTAGAACAGGTTGTTGTGATTTCATGGTTGCATTTACAGAATTCAACACTTTGGAAACTTTGGCAATTTCCATAATATTTGAATCTGGTTTAGTGGTATTTTTCACATACATTTTTTTTAACCATATATAATCATAAATGTCCTTCCATGAAAATCCATGAGAAAGTACTCTTGGGGACAAACATTCTTAGGAAATTGTGTTCTGTTAATTATACTTCAGCCTTTCTTCTGAATCTGAGAAGCCAAACAGTGTTTCAGTATGTTGTTCCCAAGCATATTTTATTTTATTATTTTTTTAACGATTTTATTTATTTATTTGAGACAGGGAGAGAGAAAAAGAGAGAGAGAGAGAGCATGAGTGGGGGGAGGGGCAGAAGGAGAGGGAGAAGCAGACTTCCTGCTGAGCAAGGTGCCCGACATAGGACTCCATTCCCAGGATCCCAAGATCATGACCTGAGCCAAAGGCAGAGGCTTAACTGACTGAGCCGCCCAGGTGCCCCACCAAACTTATATTTTATGAAAATAATTAATTTACTTTTTAATACTTTATAGTATTCACTTGAGAAGCCCATGACTATGCTCCAGCAAATAACTGTATTATCAGCTGAGGAGTTCTGCAGAGGTCAGTTGTTGGTGATGGAATATGTTCTTTTTTTCTCTTCTGAATACCAAAGCAGGAATTTGAGCCCATTTGTGTGTGAGAACTTTGAGGGTAGCATGGGGATTAAATGAATCTGCAAACCTTTTGTGAGTACCAGTTAGCTAGGTTGACTTCAGCCTGGTATGGTAACCTCTTCTCAGATGATAGGGACTTGGCTTTGGAGAAGAAGGAGTCTAACTGAAATCATTACAATCGCTTGGCATACAAATAAGTGTCATTTCATGTGCGCCACACAAATTACTTTGCTATATGGAATTAATATTTTAAGTTGCAAAGTTTGCCATTTTGTTGAGTTAGGCTCTTTATTATTCACCTCCTGCTTCTTTGGGTGTAATTTGTATAGTTTCTTAAGGAGGGAATTTTTATCAAATTTTCAGACGTTTTATGTAGTACTTTAATGCTCTGAATTTTTATTTAATCACTGCCTTGGCTGCATCTCACAAATGTTCATATGTTATGTTTTCATTTCCATTCATTTCACAATGCTTTCTAATTTTCCTTTTGTTTTCTTCTTTGACCCATGGGTTATTTTGAGGTGTGTCTTTCAGTTTCCAAGTATTTGTGTGTTTTCCAGATTTTTGTCCATTTTGTAATTTTAACTTCATTCCTTTGTTCTCAGAAATAATATTTTGCATAACTTGAATTCTTTTAAATTCATTGAGCTTTCCTTATGGCCCAGAATATAGTCTCTACTGATAAATGTCCTATGTTCAATTGAATAAATGTGTATTCTAATGTTGGGTGGAGTGTTCTATAAATGTCAATTAGAGGAAGGTAGTTGAGTGTTGTTCAGGTCTTCTATCTCCTTACTGATTTGCTTTCTCATTATTCTTTCCAATGATTGTATCCATAACTAGGAGAGGAGTGTTGAAGTCTCCAAATGTAATTACAGATTTGTCTATTTATTCTTTTAGGTCTATTATTTGAAGCTCTATTATTGGGTGTATATGCACACAGCATTGTTATGTTGTCTTGGAGAGCCAACCCCTTTATAAATAGTCAATGTCCCTCTTTATCTCTGGTAATATTACTCATTCTGAAGTCTAGTTTATCTGATATTAAGGTAGCTACTTCACCTTCCTTTATATTTTTTTTTTAAAGATTTTATTTATTTATTTGAGAGAGAGAATGAGATAGAGAGCATGAGGGGGGGAGGGTCAGAGAGAGAAGCAGACTCCCTGCTGAGCAGGGAGCCCAACGTGGGACTCGATCCCGGGACTCCAGGATCATGACCTGAGCCGAAGGCAGTCGCTTAACCAACTGAGCCACCCAGGCGCCCTATATTTTTGTTTTTATGCATCTATTTTTCCATCCTTTTACTTTTAATGTATCTATTCCTTTTTATTTGAAAAGGATTTCTTATAGACAGCCTCTATTTGTGTCTTGCCTTTTAAAATCCAACCCGTATTTAATTTTGTGTTTTAGGACCTTTATGCTTAGTGAAATTATAATTATGGTTGGATTAAAATCTACCATCATGCTAGCAGTTGTTTATAACATCCACTCTATGTATCTTTTTTCCTCTTTTTGGCTGTGTGTTTTTAATCCATTTAATCTCCACCATTAAGCAGGGGTCAACAAGCTATGGGCCATGGGCCAGCTGCCTGTTTCTATATGAATAAAGTTTTATTGGAACACAGCTAAGCCCATTACCTTACATACATAAACCACAAAAGTGGAGTTGAGTAGTTGAACAGAAATATGGCTCAGAAGTCTAAAATATTTACTTCTGGCCCTTCAAACAAAGTTTGCCAACCCATGCACTATTGAGTCATTGCCCTGAGGTTAAAATGTGCATCCGTAATTAATCTTACCCTCAAATTATATTCAAATAATATTTGACTTCGGTCAGAAAAGCCCTTCCCCTGTGTGTGGAGGCACTCTGGGGCGTGCTGTGAGTCCAGGTCTAGTGGTGCCCGGCACCCAATATCGAAGCATCCGTGGCTCCCTGTTTGCATACGTCTCATCTGCTCAGGTCACTGGGGTCCATTGACATTACCTACTGCATGATCCGTGGCAAGTGCTGCAGGTGGTTTGCGAGGGTTGTCGGGGTCCTTTGAAGTGCCTCCAGGTCCAATGGCTAGGGACCAGGGGAGGCAGTGGTGGTGGCCTGATCTGGTTGTCTGCACACACCTGACCGCGGGGGCTGGCGGCGTGTGCCTGTGTGGCGGCAGGGGCGGCCCGCCTGCCCATATGCGGTGGTGGGGGCCTGGGCCAGCAGCAGGACTGGGTTCAAGGACAGGCACGCTGCAGCTGCAGGGGTCTGTCAGGCGCTCTGGTGCAGCCCAGGGACTCGCCACGGGCCCACACATGGCCGTGGAGCCTGGTGACAGGACTTGGGCTGGCAGTGTCCAGGTATGCGGCTGCAGCTGTTAGCTTTAGGTGAACCCAAGGGTGCAGGCCAGTGACAGGAGACAGGGCAGGACCCAGGCCCACGAGCCATTATGTGGCCTTGGCTCTTGGCTTCTGGGGCTCTGAGCTCTCCCGCCAGATGTGTGCATGGCCGTGGAGGCCAGTGACAGAAGTCGGGCTGGCAGCATGCAGGTGAGTAATTCCAAGGGCTAGCCGTGAGAGCATGCGCAGCGGTGGGGCTCGGCCATGGGGGCCTAGGCTGGCATTTTGCCTGCACATGGCGGCAGAGGCTGGGGCCGGCTGCCAGTGTGGCTCCTGGGCTCCGGCAGAAGGGGAGGGGTTGGGGCAGGGAGGGACTCCGAAGGCTAGTGTCTGTGAAGGTGAAAACCTGCTCAGCTGTGAAAGCTGCTGGGTTCTTCTGCCTAACAGTCTGCTGGGGTCTGCGATGAGGGCCTCGGTGATGAAAGCTGAGGGGATCTGCAGCATCCACAAGGGCTATTGAGGTCCTAAGCTGCACCGGCTGCTGAAACCTAAGTGAGTCCTCTGTGCGGTGCCCTGAAAGGTGGGGATCTGGTCGCGCACTCCACTCTCCTTTTGCTAGCCAGGGGAGCTTTGTTGAACCTGGGTGTTCCCTCTTGGTCCAGAGCAGTGCCCGCTGGGTGCACTGGAAGATGTGGGCAAATTGAAGCTGTTCTTTCTTACCCTTTATTATGCAGTTATTCTCAGGTTTTTTGTTCTGCTGTGTTGCTGATGCTTAAGTGCACTCCTGATCTTTCTCAGGTGTGTTTTTATTCACAGATAGCTATCTAATTGTTGATCTTTGTGGGTGGATGGATTCTCGTGTCTTCTATGCTTCCACTTTGGTTAATCAGGTGCCCCTGATTCCTACTGAGTACCCTCCCTAGTTCCCAGAGATCTTGATCATCTTTTTTTTTTTTTTTCCTGAAGATATCACACTAGTCCATTACATTGCTGACATTATGTTGATTTGTATCTAGCGAGCAAGAAAAAGCAACTGCACTAGACTTATGGTCAGACATTTGCACATCAGAGAGTGGGATATAAATCTGACAGGAATTAGGGGCCTTCTACTTCAGTGAGATTTCTAAGGATCCAGTGGCCTGGGGCATATGGAAGAATCCCTTCTAAGGTAAAGGATAATTTGTTGTATCTCATGCCTCCTATAAACATCAAAGAGGCACAAGGCCTAGGGGGCCTCCTTGGGTTTGGCGGCAACATCTTCCTCAACTGGGTGTGTTACTCAATTCAATTACTGAGTGACCCGAAGAGCTGCTCATTTTGAATGGGGCCCAGAATAAGAGAAGGTTCTGCAATATGCCCCACTTGCTGAGAAAGCTGCTCTGTCACTTGGACCATATGATCCATCAGATTCAAAGTGTCCGTGTTGATAGGGATGCTGTTTGGCATTCCTTTGGCAGGCGTCTGTAGGTGAATCACAGTGCAGGCCTTTAGGATTTGGGAGCAAGGCCCTATCATCACCCTCAGGTAACTACTCTTTTTAAGAACTAGCTTTTGTCCTCTACTGGGCCTACATAGAGACTGAACACTTGACCGTGGGACACCAGTTTATAATGCAGTCTGAGTTGCACATCATGAGCTCTAGCCTAGCTGATCCACCGAGCTATAAAATGGAGCAAACACAGCAGCGCTGCATCATTCAGTGGAAGTGGAATGTGCATGACTGTGCCTGAGCAGGCTGTGAAGGCACAGGCAAGTTACACAAAGCAATGAGTCAAATGCCCCTGATTCCTACTGAGTGCGCTGCCTTCTCTCTGCCAGCCTGCACCTATGACCTCATGAAAGAAAACAGAACAAAATCAGTTGACACCACTTCAGAAAGTCAACAACTTGTATCAGCAACTTGGCTTTCTAGGGGCACCTGGGTGGCTCAGTCGGTTAAGCGTCTGCCTTTGGCTCAGGTCATGATCCCGGGGTCCTGGGATCAAGTCCGGCATCAGGCTCCTTGCTCGGTGGGGAGCCCACTTCTCCCTCTGCCTGCCATGCCCCCTGCTTGTGTTCTCTCTCTCTCTCTCTTTCTGACAAATAATAAAAAAAAGTAAAAATTAAAATTAAATAAATTTAATAAAAATTAACATAAAAAAAGAAACATGGCTATCTAAAAGCTTCTGCTCTGAGCCACCAAAAGGGTCAGGGTATGTAGGGCCAGAGTTTCCCTAATTCCTCCCCAACTAAGTCTTGTTTCCCATTTGGTCTGTTCCTTTGATTTAGTAGAACATCTAGGTGCTGCCTTACATCAGTATGGAAGCTCAAAGACACCCATCTCCAGAGGAGAGAAGAAACCTAGTTGAATCTCCTAACAGCTCCCATTCTGTCTTTATATTCAGTCACATATAACGTCAGCCTTAACTATAAGTTACAAAATATCAGTGTCTGTTCTAAATGAGTCTCCTACAATTTACTTCCTGGAAAGATCATATTCTGTCAAAATGAATTTCTTCTCTGGGTGCCTTCAATATATACCCCATGGTTCTCAGAAATTTGTGGTATGGAATATCTAGTGTTTTCATTGCTGATGAAAATTTTTCCTATTTGTGTATTTCTTTAGTTGATCAATGAATATTTAGGAGTAGGAATTGTGTGATTATGCTTATGCTCCTACTGCTATCTTAACTCAGGAATAATGCTGGCTTTAGTTATTTGAATAAGCGTGTGTGTGTGTTGTGTGCATGCACGGATGTGTCTGCATGCTTTGATGTAGGCATGCACATACGTGTCTGTCCATAGGATTAGGTGAATGTCTTTTCCATTGCCAATACCAGTGTTCAGTCTATGTCCAACTACATAAGTACTAAGAGGGTGGACAAGAACATATCCCTTTGGTCTCTAGATGAAAATCAGTGAGGGAGTCCACCAGCAAACAGTCTGTCTATTTTGAAAATTATAGTACCTCCAAGGGCAAAATGTCTCTTATTTTTGCTTTTTTTTTTTTTTAAGATTTTATTTATTTATTTGAGAGAGAGAATGAGAGAGAGAGAGAGAGAGAGAGCACATGAGAGGGGGCAGGGTCAGAGGGAGAAGCAGGCTCCTCGCCGAGCAGGGAGCCCGATGCGGGACTCGATCCCGGGACTCCAGGATCATGACCTGAGCCGAAGGCAGTTGCTTAACCAACTGAGCCACCCAGGCGCCCTCTTATTTTTGCTTTTGAATATTTAACCAATACTATTTGTCCTCAATGTTAGTGTATGTGCTGCCGAAGCAAGCACTCTATTTGTCCTCAATGTAAGGAAGATTAGTGACCTAATAATGTGGCTAATTTTTGCATATATAAATTTCCCCTTGTCCCATTTTCCTTTGTTTTTTAAAGTGTATTCCTTCCAATTTAAAATTATAAACTCATATTTTAAAGGACAGCAAATAAGTGAAAAATAAACACACCCATAGCCGCAACCACCCAAAGACAGCCCAATTAATTTGATATATACATGTCTTTATGTGGAAATGTATTTGTGATTGACTTTATATAAAATTTGGTGCCTTGTCATTATTTCTAGGTACTTCGATTTTTGACTCATACCTTTTGCCAATTTCGGAGTATAATTTTGGAGGGAAAGCTATACATGTGCACTTTACCTTACATTTATTGAAAATGTAGGAAATAATTTTTCCATATTTTGGGTCTTTCTATTTTGAGTAGAAGAAACTATGGAAATTCCCCCCAGCCAGAGAGAATTATCAGGCCAGATGTGAGTGTTTACTTGATTCTCCAGCCCAATGCTGAAGTCATTTCAGACCTATAGGTCCTTAGCAAAGAGAACTTGTCAATTCTTCTACGAGAGGAGATATTTAGGCCTTCTCCCCTAGTTCCTGCACATACATAATGGAATTGATGCCTTCGGTGAAGACCACATACTAATATCCCAGAAGCTGAAGATGCTTAACGTCAACACTAGTAAGGTTCCAATTGAATTGTCTCAGATTATAATTCTATGGAAATAGTTTTTTTTCTTTTTTTTTTTTTTAAAGATTTTATTTATTTGACAGAGAAGATACACAGCGAGAGAGAGAACACAAGCAGGGGGAGTGGGAGAGGGAGACGCAGGCTCCCCGCAGAGCAGGGAGCCCGATGTGGGGCTCGGTCCCAGGACTCTGGGACCATGACCTGAGCCGAAGGCAGACGCTTAACGACTGAGCCACCCAGGCGCCACCGGAAACAGTTTCATCTCAACTAGTCTAATAAATGTAGCCATGACACAATTAGGAATTATTAATTATTCTTTAAATTGGTCCAACATGACTTATTTGATGCAAGACCTTCTTAGAGGACAACCAATTGATTCTCATCTCATTCCCTCAATAAGCTCTGGACTAAACACTAAGTAGCATGCCTTGTGGTAAGGAAATTTCTAACTCATGCTATGGCTGACAGCGGAGAAAAATGTCTTTTCAGAACGTACTTAAACAGGCCTGGAAACAAAATGTTTAGAGGCAAAGCAGTGCATGTATATAAGACAAGTATCAAGATAGTTTTCCGGAGATTTAGTGGGTCTTATTTACTACATTAATATCAAAGCTCTATCTAGTGGTCAAAAGAAGAACTTCTAGTTTCTGTATAAATCAAGTATAATAACAAGCAACTAACTTAAACAAGATTCTGTTTAAAAATATTAATAAAAATGCTGCATTTCTATTATGGAGTTTCTTCTATATATATATGATTCGGTAATATATTTATATAATTTCCTTCATTGGATTTGAATTTATCATTGCAAATGTAATACTAAAGTACATGATTAATTACATTATAATAATCCATTTTTTTCATTTTGTGGATACACAAAAATACGGAAACATTTTGAGATTACTAATTTTATTTTGCAAGAAAACGACTTCATCTATAGCTAAGTTCATACTTGGCACCTGCTGTTCACCTCTATCCATATTTGCTGAATAAGACTCTTTCCATCCACAAATCTTTAGTTTTTACCATTCTAGAGAATGCCCAATAATGTCTAGTTTTTTGTACCTAGATTCAAAATGTTTAGTACTGTAAGTGTTTGGGGCCCAGGGCCTTAGGGAAAAATTAGAGTTAATCTTTTTGTCCTTCAACACTTTTTTTCATTCTGGGTTTTTTTTTTCTCTCTCATTTAAAAAAATAACTATTTGAGGAATAATTTACTTAAAATGCATCCATTTTAAGTGTACATTTTAATGAATTATGATAAATTTTTATAACTACTATTATAGGAAAAATTCTTCATGATGCTTGTAAAAGAACAGTAAGGCAGTTTTTTTTAAGATTTCATTTATTTATTTGTCAGAGAGATAAGGAGCATGAGCAGGGGGAGGGGCAGAGGGAGAGGGAGAAGCAGGCTCCCCACTGAGCAGGGAGCCCAATGTGGGGCTTGATCCCAGGACCCAGGGACCATGACCTGAGCTGAAGGCAGACACTTAATGACTGAGCCACCTAGAAGTCCCCAGTAAGGCAGTCTTTATTCAAGACTGTCATGATGGGTGTAGGAACCACTGCAGTGGGGTCTTGCAGTGAGGGAGAGAGATTGAGCTTAACTCTGAATACAAGGAGAAGTGTGAATTTATAGTCAAGGAGTAGGGTGGGTGTCCATGGATGAAAAACTAAGATAAAACATTAGGAATAAGGGGGGATTCTGGCTAAACCGACCTAACAGGATTCTTGCTGAAGATGGGCCATTTACTGCTGGGGCATAGTAGGAGGTAAGGAACTTGTTCAGATCTCAAGGGTGATTAGATAGGGAGAATGAGGGATTCTGGCTAAACTGCCTTAGGACTCTTGCTAAGATAGCACAATGCAGAGATGAATACAGAAGTTCAAAAGTGGAGGCCTACTTGGAAAATTTCTTAGCAGAGCCTGATTAGAGTTTGGTCAAAGAGAATCTTCATCAGTAACTACCATCATAAGAAAAATACACAATATTTACAGCAATCGCAAAATAATCCTCTGTGTCTCTTTATAGTCAATCCCCATAATCTTTGGCTCAGGCAAAATTGTTGTGCATTCTGCCACTATTACCATAGACTGTGTTATTTTCTCTAGAATTTTATATAAATGGAACCATAAACTAAGTGAACCTAAGTGGCTTGATTCTTTTGCTAAGGATAATGCCTTTGAAATGTATCCAAGTAGTTGCTAATAGTAGTTAATGCCTTTTTATTGCTGAATAGTTTTCCAGTGTTTGAATATACAACATAGTTAAATAAGCATCTAAATATCTAAAAGAAAGGATTCCTCCTCTCTAATCAGGAGAGCTGTGGTCCCAAAAGTGTGGGACAAATTTCTATTCATATTTTTCTCTTACTCTCATTCCAATGTTAGTCTCAGATGTTGGTACAATTATGAGAAGAGTATGGCATATCAAGGTAAATAAGGTCCCAATTTTCTTGCTGGAGGATTATAAAGAGAATCCAGAAATAGTGGGGAGATTGCAGAGAAGGGAAGGAGCTTAAGAAAGCAAACCCATAAAGTTGTTAAAGGACTCCTGGAGTCACTCCAAAGCCATGCATGCATGGGTCTGTTCCTAAACAACATATCAAAGACTTTAAGGCTGGAACTAAAAGATAGACTATTGCCCAGTTGCCAGGCTGGCCACTACATGGTACATAAATGTGCAAGCTGAAACCCTGAAACTCTTCAAAGAAAACAGGAGGGGTAAAAATTCATGAGCTTAAACTTGGCAGTAAACTCTTAGATATGATACAAAGGGCACCATATGATATTTGCCTTCATCAACATCCAAAAAATTTTATACATTCAGGGACACTATGAAGAAAGTAAAAAGATAACCTACAGAATGGGAGAAAATATTTGTGGATCATATATCTGATAAGGGTTTAATATCCAGAATATATAAAGAACTAAAACTCAATAACAAAAAAAAACAAACAAACACTACAATTAAAAAATGGTCAAAGACTTGAATAGACATTTCTACAAAGGTCTACACATGGACAATAAGCACGTGGGAAGATGCACAAAATCTTTAGTACTTAGGAAATGCAAATGAAGATCATAACAGATACCACTTCATATCTATGAGGATGGCTAAAATGAAGACTTGAAAATAGTAAGTGTAAGCAAGGATGTGGAGAAATTGGAACCCTCATACATTGCTGGAGGGAATGAAAAGTGGTGGAGGCATTGCAGAAAACAAAGCTACACAGAGAATTCCCATATGGCCTAGCAATTCCACACCTAGATATATGCTAAAAAGAATTGAAAAGATACCCTGATAACTCATATGCCAATATTCATTGCAGCATTTTCCACAAGAGTCCAATAGTAGAAACAATACAAGCGTTCATCAACATAAAAATGGATAAACAAAGTGTGGCGTATACAAACAATGGAGTACTATTCAGGCATAAAAAAGGAATGAAATAACCAGTGTTGGTAGGGATGTAGAGAAAAAGGAACCCTTAAACACTGTTGGCGGAAATGTGAATTGCTGCAGCCACTGTGGAAAGCAGTATGAGGCTCCTCAAAAAGTTAAAAATAGAGCTACCCTATGATCCAGCAATTCTGCTTCTGGATATTCATCCAAAAAGATGAAAACACTGATTTGAAAAGATATATGGACCCCTATGTTCACTGCAGCATTATTTTTTAAAAGACCCTATTTATTTATATGAGAGAGAAAGAGAGAGAGAAGCAGACCCCCCCAATGAGCAAGGAACCCAATGTGGGGCTCGATCCCAGGACTCTGGGATCATGACCTGAGCTAAAAGCAGATGCTCAACCGACTGAGCCACCCAGAAGCACCTCATTGCAGCATTATTTACAATGGCCAAGAAACAACCTAAATGTCCATCAATGGATGAATGGATAAAGAAGATGTGGTATACACACACACACACACACACACACACAGAGAGGAATACTACTCAGCAATAAAAAAGAACAAACTTGCCATTTGTGACAACATGGATAGAACTAGAGGATATTATGCTAAGTGAAATAAGTCAAGCAAAGACAAATACCAAAATAATAAATTGGACTTCATCAAAACTAAAAATTTTGGAGGCATTTAGCTAGCTCAGTTGGTAGAGCATGGGACTCTTGATCTTGGGATATGAGTTCAAGCCCCACATTGAGTGTAGAGCTTACTTAAAAAAGACTAAAAATGAGACAAACTGAGAGAATAAAAAGGCAAGCTAGAGGAAAAAAAATTTGCAAATCATGCATGTGTCTGACAAAATTTTTTTTTCTTTTGGTAATCTGCTTAATGTTCTCAGACTGTTGAGATAAATTTTTTGTTTAAGCATTTTATTTTATTTTATTTTTTATAAGAATTTTTAAAAGATTTTATTTATGTGTTTATTTGAGAGAGAGAGAGAGAGAGAGAGGCTGGGTGGGGGGAGAAGCAGTGGGAGAAGGACAAGCAGACTCCGAGCTCAGTGCAGAGCCCCACACGAGGCTTGATCCCACGACCCTGAGCTCGTGACCTAAGCTGAAATCAAGAGTTGGGCACTTAACCAACTGAGCCAGCCAGGAGCCCCTGTTTATGTTTAAACATTTTAAGGGTGTTTATTGATTTCTTTGTAGTATGTTTGATGAGATGTTTGCTGTAATTATGATCTCTATTTCTCAGTATGGAATTTTCCTTTCTTCTCTGGCTGCCTTAGAGTCTGTACCTTTGTCTTACTAAAGAATATTATATGCTTGAATGTTTTTATATTTATCCTGCTCACTTTTTTCCATATTTCTTGGGTCTTAATTTTGTTATCTATTAATAATTTTGGAAAATTCTCCACTTTTATTTCTTCAAATATTTCTTCTGCCTTGTTCTTTCTTTCTTCTGTTGAAATTCTAGTTGTGCATATATTAGACCATTTGATATTGCCCAACAGCTTCTAGATGCTCTTCTTTTTTCCCCATTTTGTGATAATTTCTACTGACCTACCTTCAAGCTCACTGAGTATTTCCTTGGTTGTGTTTACTGATGAGTCCATCCAAGGAATTCTTCATCTGTGTTACTGGGTTTTTCATTTTTAGCACTTCCATTTTCTTACAGTTTCCATCTCTTTGCTGAAATTACCTATCTGTTAATTCATGTTTTCTCACTTCTGTTGTCTCTTTTAATATATTAATCATGGTTATGTAAAATTCACTGATAATGCCAATATCTGTGTCATATTTGAGTTGTATTTTGATGATTACTTTTCTATTCAGACTGTGTCAGTTTTTTCCCTTTTTGATGTGCCTTGTAATTTTTTTGTTGAACTCTTGATATTTTGTATAGGACAATCCATACTGAGGTAAATTTTTTCCCACTTATATTTGGTTGTGAGCATGCCTTTCCTGTGTTATGCCTTTAGTGTAGAGTTTTGTGTGAATCCTGTCAAAAAGATCGGGTTGGGTTTGATGTTCGCTTGCTCCTTGGGTTTGAATCTTCTCTTTCTGCCATGGCTCCCCAGAGAGTATGTGGCTCCTATAGTTCTATCAGCTGTGTTTAATGTTGTTTTTACTTATTGTTTCTTAGCTTTGCAGTGGGGTGGGTGAAGGAGGTATACTCTGAAGTTCTGAGTAAGCCTTAGTCTCAGGCACTGTGTAAGGCGGTTTCCTATGTGTGACCTTTATGAATGTTTCTGCCACACCATCAGATGTAATGCTGGTTCTAACAGTCGTTCATGTCCTTCTTCCAGAAATAGTGTTCTTTTCTTTTCCTTTCCCTCAGGTTGTAGTACTATACCGTATTATTCTTGTTGATGATAATACTTTTCCAGACTGAACAATTTCTGCATTTTCACTTCCCCCTTATGTTGTAATTCTAATATACGGCAGGAAACTAAGCATTGTGATAGTTATGTAGGATGCTCAGAGAGGTTCATTGATGCAGATAAAAGAGCCTGAATTTTGGAGTCTGGCAGACCTGCATTCAAACCACATTCTGCCATTTACTAGCATTGGAAACCTTGTCAAGGAGCTTAAATATTCAGCTTCTGTGTCACTAACATGGTTAGCTAGTCTCTCCCCTCTGTTCTTACTATTAAGGGCAGCAGGATTGTAAATTGGCAACATTTATGTTATATGAAAACAATAATTTTGTTTCCCATGGCTAGAAGGTGTTGCATTCAATTATGTGAGTATATACATTACTTATACATTATTTTCTATTGCCGCTGTAACATATTACCACAAATGTAGTGGCTTAGGACAATAAGCATTTATTATCCTGTAATTCTGGGGGGTCAGAAGTCCAAAATGTATCTTACTGGGCTAAAATAAAGGAGTCAACAGGATGTGTTCCTTCTGGACGCTCTAGGAGGAAATCCATTCCTTTGTCTTTCTCAGGTTCTAAGAGGCTCCCTGCAATCCTTGGTTCATGGCTCCTTCCTGCATCATCAGTCCCAAGTGTGGCATCTTTAAATCTCTCTCTCTGGCTTTGACTCTCCTGTTTCTTCTTATGAGGACCTTGTGATTACATTTGGCCCAACCTGATAAACCCAAGATCAATTTATCTCAAGATCTTTAACTGAATCATATCTGCAAAGTCTTTTTTTGCAATGTAAATTAACATATTCAAAGGTTTGGGGGATTAAGACATAGTCATCTTTGAGGGGGGCATTGTTGTGTTTATCATAGTGTATATATAATTGAGGGGAGGTGTGTAAATATGCTTTAGGCTATGAAGCCATGGTATTTCCATTATGCGGTGGTTCTAAAGCCTAGCTCTGCTGCACAAACAAAAAGAAAGACCCCACCCCACACCAAATATAGGATCCTGGACCTTATCCCAGATTTCTCGGTGTAGAACCTTAGAAAATGTATTTCCGAGAAATCTTCTTTCTACATCTCCTCCCCAAAATGAGTTCCTAACACAGCAAGTCTATAAACCAGCACTTGAGATTTTTCTTTATCCTCTGCCAATTTTAATGACTTATGGCATCACACCATTGATTCCCAAAACATGTTTGTGAAGTAATTTTCCCACATTGGCATGCTCCAAAAAAAATGTGTGGCCAGAGTTTTTGAGGGTTTCTTCATATTTTGTTCTGCTCTTGGAGATTGTTAGGAATTAGTATCTAAAGGCTCTGCAAATCCCACAGTACATAAGCCTGGTTAACTTCATTTAACCTAGTTTCTCCAAAACTTACTTGATTACAGAACACTTTTCTGCCCTTAATACTTATCAATATCCCATAGAATACCCTTTGATAAATGCTTCCCTAGGATCCAGTGAAAGAAAGATCAAGAGTTTTGAATCCAAGGAGAAAGAGAATAAAGTATGGTTGTGTTTTGGGAAGTGGGGTGTGAATGTTTCTGAGAAACTAGCAATATCGGGTCACATATATCTACATTGGATCTAAAATATACTATGCAAGTAAAATGTTCAACCCAGACTTGCAGATACAAACTCTTCCTTGCCAATATTGTGCCTTGTTTATTTCAACTCTCAGCTTCTTGACTTCACTATTACTTGGAGTTCTGGCAAACAAACGATAAGCCACTTTTCTCATAATAAGAGACAGTACGTATCTTTCCAGGTGTATCTTAGAGAAAACGGATTGCTTCAATCTTAAAACATGTATTGGCATTGGACACATGCTGTTTTATACTTGTCTCCAGAAGATTCTTGATAAAAATTAGAACTGAGATGAGCTGACTATTGAGACTTGTGTCCGTGGAAATGTCAGCAGTATTTCTGATGAGGTTTTCCAGAATGTAGATCAAAGAATCGTGTTCTTAAAATACAAATTAATGAACATTGAGTAGTAAAATATTGGGACTAACTGGAAAGTAGTATTCTGAATTTGACCAATATCAAGGTTTAAACATTTTAAGTAGGTTTAATTTCTGTAAAACTATGGGAATAAAGGCAATCAATGTGCAGTAGGTAAGAGTGCAGATAGTGGAGCTAGCTTGTCTGGATTAAAAGACCCCAGTTCTGGGGCATCTGGGTGGCTCAGTCGGTTAAGCATCTGTCTTTGGTTCAGGTAATGATCCCAGGGTTCTGGGATCGAGTCCCACATCAGGGCAGGGAGCCTGTTTCTCCCTCTGCCGGCCGCTCGCCCTGCTTGTGCTCTCTCTCTCTCTCTGACAAATAAATAAAAAAACCCTCTTTAAACAAAAAATAAAATAAAAGACCCCAATTCTGCATTACAAGTTGTAGGTTGTTGGGTAAGTAACAATCTTTCTTTCCTTCAGTTGGTTCATATGTAAAATGGGTAACACTAGTATCCACTTCATAAAATGTTTTTGAAGATTCAATTAGTTAATATATGTATAGCAGTTAGAGCAGTTCCTGGTTTATATCATACCGTTAAGCCCTGCTATTATGATAATTACTACCCTGAAAAACATACACCAAATAGCAGTGCATCCTCAGGAGGTTTTTTTGGTTTTTGTGTTTTTTAAGATTTTATTTTTAAATAATCTCTTTGCCCAACATAGGGCTCGAACTCAAAAGCCCAAGATCAGAAGTTGCATGCTCCACTGACTGACCCAGCCAGGCGTCCCTCATGAAGTTATTTTAAAACTGTATTCTGGTCTTTGTCTCAGAGAATTATAAATTCCAGATAAGTAAAGCTCAGTTTGGTGGGGTTTTGTTAAAATTGGTTATTAAATAGATCTCTAAAAGTCAACGGCATTTTCTTCTTTCAATCAATGTATTTAATAATTTTATAAATTTTAATTTTCAAAAATTGTATATTTTTTCAAAATCTCTTTTAAGATTGATAATAAAATACAGAAAATAAGATCATTTTGCAGTTTTCATCTAAAAATGTTTACAGAAAAGAAAGTCAACATCCTGAATGTCTTAATTTGGGAAGGGCAAGCTGGTACTCTATGCTAGATCATCTCAATTAGTAAGATCCACATTGAAAATTGAATCTTACTATTTAGGGACTACCTAGTTGCAAAACTAAAATAGCCTTCATTTCAGACACCTGAAGCATAGGCTGGACAAATTCCAATTCTAGATTTAGGATCAAAGTTGAGTATGGGAAATTTATCACTTAGTGTATTATTAATTTGAACTGTTCTCTTTTAATAGCATTATAAATCATTTATCGATTTTTATTATAAAAACTTCAAATAAAATCTAACTGAATTAGAATAGGCAATCCAGTTTTGATTAAGAAACCTAGGCAAGTGAGTCTTAGGGACATCATGATGTTATCATTATTAATTAATGGTAATATTATAATGCAATACTTATTATATGTCCAATTGCTCTAAGTGCTTTACTTGCATAATCACATTCAAGCTTCACAAATATCTTCCTGAAATAAATATTTTACCCATAGTACAGATGAAGAAATAGGTTTTAAGTGATTAAAGGACTTATCCTTTGTTACATAGCTAGTGATTTGCAGAACCAAAACTTGAGTAATATTGTCTGACACAAAGATGTATGCCATTATCCTCTACAGTATTAACTCCATCACAAAGCAAAATTAATTTTCTCTCTATTAAAAAATATCAAGATGTTCATTTTTTTATTAAGAGAAAGAAACATGTAGCTAAATGAGGACATGGTGACCTTTAAGGAAATGGTATGATGTCTCAGTCTGAAGAGGGAAATATGAAAAGAACAGGAATTTGAGGTTTTTTAAAAAAAGATTGTATTTATTTATTTGCCAGAGAGAGAGAGAGGGAACACAAGCAGGGGGAGTCAGAGAGGGAGAAGCAGGCCTCCCGCTGAGCAGGGAGCCCCATGTGTGGCTTGATCCCAGGACCCTGGGATCATGACCTGAGCCCAAGGCAGATGCTTAACTGACTGAGCCACCCAGGTGCCCCAAGAACAGGGATTTTGGAGTGAGAAAGAGCTGGAATTTAATCCTGGCTTGACTGCTTATGAGCTGTGTGATCTATAAAACAGATAATAACAACAACATAATTGTCAAGAGGAATAATATAAGAAGATCTAGCAGAGAGCCTGGAACATAGGTTACCTAGTCAATAAGATTAGCAATTTAAAGGCTCTGAGAAATACTGCAGTAAAAATACCACAAATATTTAGGCCCATGTTTCTCAAGTGGAACTCATTTTGAATGTCATTTATTTCATGGAACCCAGTGTTCCAGAGAAGCAAGCTTGGGAAACTGAGTTAAAAAAATCGCCATCTTTCTGAAGAGAGGATATTAATAGGGATGCAATAAGAGTAGTAATAGAAAGGGAAAGGAGGGGAAAGATGCAGAACATCCCATTTAAGATGATTCTACCATCTTGAATTAATGATGAGGACTCAAGGATAGAAGAAAAGGAAGGGTAAGTGATGCAAAAGTTGGAGCCTGAATTGAACTAAAACGTCTTCAGTTTTGACTTGAGTATTTCTTTAAGATGTATTTTAATGTCTAAAGTTGGGGCTTTCTATTCAGGCCTTCAGCACTTTGCAGGGAGGTATCATTGAAATAATGGGAATGCTGGGGTACCTGGGTGGCTCAGTTGGTTAAGCGGCCAACTCTTGATTTCGGCTCAGGTCATGATCTCAGATGTCCTGGGATCAAGCCCCGCCTTGGCTCTGTGCTCAGCAAGAAGTCTGCTTCAGGATTCTCTCTCTCCCCCCCCCCCCCCCCTTGCTTGCTCTCTCTATAAAATAAATAAATAAATCTCTTAAAAAAAGAAATAATGGGAATGGAATTAATTGAATATACTGACTTATGTCTCAAAGAATATTCTTGCTGTCATGCCTGAATGTTTAGGCATATTGCATTTCTACATTGCCAGTACTGTGTGGAGAGGACTCATAGAAATAATCTCATGAGTACATCGTGTTTCTCAGAAATGCTGTGAACATTTAAAGACCTTTGGATTTTGGATATGAAAGAATGAATGGTTTAAGAACATTGTAAGTGGGTCCCATGGGATCCGTCATGATTAATGGAACCCTGTCTAATGGAGCATATTTGGATGTTTCCAGCAATGTGGTGGATGACAACATCCTAAGGCAAAGACAATTGTTTTCTATGTATTTCCTTAATTGAAATATTAGTGGAGCAAATTGTGATATGTATGAATGGATTTGAATGGACTATAATAAATGTTTGATTTGGATAACCTGCTGATTTCTTAATCAAGAGGAAAATAAGACAAAATCTTACAGCTGAAGGAGAAACAAAGTTTGGAATGATCTCATTGCAGCAACATTTTCTCAGAAAATCATAATTATGTAATAAATCCCCATGTACAACAATGTTTCTTAATAGGAAAAAATGAGATCCATTGAAAATGAAAACATTCAGAATTCATAGAAATGGAGCTAATTTTATACCATTTCACTATTATGTATTGAAGTTTTTATTTTGTAAACACAAGCAATTTATTTCGTAAAAGCAAACTAATTATTCCCTCTCCCTGCAAAAATGGGGGGAAAAAATCCTATAATTTACACATTCCCACTCAGAGTTAAAGATACACTCCGCAGATATGAAATGAGCCCATTCTTTTGAATGCTGTTGGTTGACATTTACTGTTTAGTTGTGATGATCTCTCTAGCTTTCACATTAGGAAGCAACACCATCCTTGGAAGAGGGACAGAAAGCAAATAAAGGAAAAAATAAAACACAGCCTGAAAGTAATTTCAACAATTTCCTATGCTTTGTTCTTCTCCTCTCTTATAAACATCAAAGAGTCAACTGCTGTTTAAGATGACAAGGTGTGGAAAGGGAAACCTGGCAACATCCATTGGTTTGAGCCAAAGCTCTTTTTATTTCACAGGCAGGGGCAGCAAGTCAGTGGAGATGATCTCAAACACAGCATGTTTGCACGCATTCATCATCCTTTCATGCTAGGAATTAAATGCTGAATTACCTCTCACCAGCCATTATACTCAATAGTCATCCTGCTCCAATGGGTGAGTATTGTTTGGTTGGAGAAGAGTATTCATAGGATTTCTTGTTGGAGCAGAATCCTGTCAAGGATCACATTTTTATGGCTTTTTGAATCCTCTCAATTAGAAATAAAGCTGAAGGGATGGAAGTAAAGAGGGTTTCATAGGCATACCAATGTTCAAATAAAAGAGTGGTGAAGGAAATCATGAGTCCTTGGAATTGAAGCTGAAAAAATATATATAATAGAAAAATAACTCCATTTTGTAAACATCTCTAAGCTTTAAAAACATGGATAATGACATATAACGAGTTAAGCCTCACCTGGAGAATTGAAAATTTAGTGTCCGTTCTTTTGAAAACTGAAATTGTCCATTACAACATTTCCTGAATGGATGTCAACTGGCAAGGTCATTCTACTTCTCGATAGTGTTTAGTTTACTTACCGTGTAATAGTGGAAAGATCAGTGTATGTGGATTCTGAAGGCACAAACTCATCTACCAACTCTGCCATTTATTATCTAAATGAGTTTGGAAATGTGAGTTTTTAAAAAAATTATTTTTACTAAAAAGTTATAAAATATAGTAAAAATTCAAACAGTCAAGTGTATATATAAAAAAGTCATTTCTCCACTCTCCAGTCCTACTGTAGTTTGTGTATCATTCCAGAAACGTTAATGTATTTGTAAGCATAAGTATTTTTTCATTTAAAAAATATACACAGGGTCACATTAGGCATATTTTCCTACAGTGTGTATTTAAAAAATAATATTTCGTGGATATTTTTCCACATTACCACATCCAGACTTTCTTCATCTTTTTTTTCTTTTTTTCTCCTACTGTTAACATTTTATTTTATTTTATTTTATTTTATTTTATTTTATTTTATTTTAATTTGTTTCAGGGTAGAACTTAGTGATTCACCAGTTGCATATAACACCTAGTGCTCATTACATCAAGTGCCCTCCTTAATGCCCATCACCCAATTAATGACCCCCATCACCCCACCCACCTCCCCTCCAGGAATCCTCAGTGTGTTCCCTATAGTTAAGAGTCTCTCATGGTTTGCCTCTCTCTATTTTTGTCTTATTTTATTTTTCCTTCCTTTCCCCTATGTTCATCTGTTTTGTTTCTTAAATTCCACATATGAGTGAAATCATATGGTATTTGTCTTTCTCTGACTGACTTATTTCACTTAGCATAACACCCTCTCGTTCCATCCACATCATTGCAAATGGATATTTTCCCACATTACCCACATCCAGACCTCCTTCATCATTTTAGAGACTGGATAATTGATTTACTCAATTGTCTGTCGATGGACATTTGGATTAAATCCAGTATTTTATCCATAATATCTTTCTGTACTGGCACATTGTATGGCAGTGGGTGAGTACTAGAGAGTGCCTTCTCCTAAAGTTTATATTTTGCATTGACTAGAAGTACAGATGATTGGATTTTTGGATGTTCTGTGGCTGGGTTGGCAGTTGAAACTGAGCACTCAGGATCTTATCAGTACTAGAAGAATGGTGTCATTCCTATGATAGTTCTAAACCAATGAATTTATGACATGCTAATGTGGTCTTGGATCACTTCAAATGGTGAAAGTGTAGCTTATGTGTACAAAGGTCACTGTCTCTTCATGTAGAGGAAATAACCAAAATATCTCAATGTAGACAGCAAAATAAATGTTTTCAGTACAAGTTCCAATATTCATTTGGTGTCAATAAAAGGGTCTAAAATAATCTTGAAGACCATGGCAAGTTTTAGCTGTATTGATGAGACATGACATTTACTGTTTAAATCCAGCTGCTGAAAGAATTCTTTTACAAGAAATATGGAAAGTAAGAAATTTATAATGTGCATTACTTCCAGACTGCATTACTCTTTGGACACATATGACTATCAGAATTTTGTTATTGTTACATCTTTTTACTTCACATCCACATCATGATGATAAACTAAAGCTTTTCTTTTCTTCTTTTTTTTTAAAAGATTTTATTTATTTATTTATTTGAGAGAGCGAGCGAGCGAGAGAGAGAGAACAAGCCAGGGGGAGGGAGAGGGACAAGCCGACTCTGGGCTGAGTGTGGAGCCCAATGTGGGGCTCGATCTCACAACCCCAAGATCATGACCTGATCTGAAATCAAGAGTTGGACACTCAACTGACTGAGCCACCCAGGCGCCCCTTCTTTTCTTTTTTTTTTAAAGCTCTTATTTTCTGGGCACATTCTTCGCCATAGAGGAGGAAGAACAGTGAACCTTTAGTGAACGTAGGTTGAGAAGCTAAATGGCCTTTGATGTTGAGGCAGTTATTTATATTCTAGAAGTACTCAAAGAAGAGAGGCTTGGGTGGTGCCAGTGGTTAAGTGTCTGACTTTGGTTTTGGCTTGGGTCATGATCTCAGGGTGGTGATTGAGCCCTAGGTCGGGCTCCAAACTCAGCAGGGAGTCTACTTGAGACTCTCTCTCCCTCTGCCCCTCCCCCCAAAACAAATAAAATAAATAAATCTTAAAAAAGTTACTCCAAGAAGAATCTTCTTTGCTAGGTGGCTATTATAAAGAGAAAGGAATGATGATGAATCCTTAGGTACTAAGTAGTCCTCCTGCTATGGCTGAATTTCCAGACAAATGCAAAAGCAGTTTCAAAACTTGAACTTTGGTGTTTCCATTTCCCACAAGTAACACATTGAAAAGGTCTGTAAAATAAATGTTAAGTATATGGTCAGTGGTAATAGTCATGTTTGTTAACCATCCAGCCCAACCAGCTGCATAGCAGACTTAAGGGAACCAAAGAAAAAATTCTCACAGACTTGATGAATATCTTTAACTTGCTCTGATTTTTAACATTCACATTTAGGTTATTCAGTGCACTTCAAGCTTTGCCTTTAATACTGAGGTTAGGATTGTTGATTACATTCCAACAATTGGAATACCACCCAATTAACAAATTATAGCTTGGTTAGCTGAAAGGCTACATTGTTATCCAGAACAACCAAACTTTTTCAATAATTACAGAATCTTTGTTTTTAGGCTTTAATAATGCCTCTATTCATAAGCATATATATATATATATATATATATATACACAAAATAAATGAAATACAACACTCATCCTTGGTAAATGACTTGATTGGTTGCCAGTTTGAATAAAACATTATTTCACCAGGAAGTCTATTCCTCAGTTTTATTTTTTATTTTTTATTTTATTTAGAAATGTAAAAGACTTTATTTTTTAAAGATTTTTTAAATTTATTCATTTGAGACACAGAGATAGAGAGAGAGAGCATGAGCAGGGAAAGAGGCAGAGGAAGAGGGAGAGGGAGAAGCAGGTTCCCTGCTGAGCCAGGAGCCCAATGCGGGGCTCAATCTCAGGACCCTGGTATCATGACCCGAGCCGAAGGCAGACGCCCAACCATCTGAGCCACCCAGGAGCCCCAAAGACTTTATTTTTTATACTTAAAATTTATATATCTAAATGTTTCTTTTTTCACCAAAACACAAATTTTTCATTTCCAGCTTTATTGATATATATCTTACAAATAACATTGTGGAATCTTAAGGTGTGCAATGTAATGATTTGACATGTGTGTATATGTGTGTGTGTGTGTGTATACGTATATATATCATGAAATGATTACCACTAGGTTTGTTAACACATCCATTACCTCACTTAGTTACCATTTTATTTTTGTGTTGAGAATATTTAAGATCTGTCCTCTTAGCAAATTTCAAGTATACAATACAGTATTGTTAACTATAGTCACCATGCTGTACATAAGACTTGTAGAACTTATTTATCTTATAACTGAACATTTCTACCCTTTGATCAACATTTCTCCATTTTTTAAAAAAGATTTTATTTATTTATTTATTTATTTAGCGTGAGTTGGGGGGAGGAGCAGAGGGAGAGAGAGAGAGAGAGAACCTCAAGCAGACTCCAAGCTGAGTGCGGAGCCCAATGTGGGGCTCAATCTCACGACCCTGAGATCCTGACCTGAGCTGAAATCAAGAGACGGATGCTTAACCAACTGAGCCACCCAGACTCCCATCAACATTTCCCCATTTCCCTCACTCACCAACTCCTAGCAACCACCAATTTACTCTGTTTCTGAGTTCAACTTTTTTAGATTCTACATATGAGTGAGATCATACAGTATTTGTCTTTCTCTATCAGACTTATTTCACTTGGCATAATGCACTCAGGACTCATCCGTGTTGCTACAAATGGTAGGATTTCCCTCTTTTATGGGTGAGATATATATATATCGCATCTTTATCCGTTCATCTGTCAACAGATACTTAGGTTGTTTTCATGTCTTGGCTATTGTAAACTGCTGCTATGAACATAGAAGTGCAGATACCTCACTCTCTGTCTTCTCTGCCCTGGGAGCAGCTCTCCTGCCACAGCCCCTCATCCCCTGAAAATGTATACCTGAGCAACGGTTGTCGCCACCCCCTTCTTGGCCAGGAGCACCTCTCAGCTGTTGAGCCAACCACTGCAGTGCTGCTAAAACCACCCGAGACACTGACAGATGAGAGCCTCAGCAGCTTGGCTGCCGCACATCCCCTGACGTCACTTATTCCTATGGCAGCTTCCGAATCAGTGCCATTTCATGGGATATTGACGTAGCAGCCACGTTCATTGAGGCTGAGGCAGCCACGGTAGGGGTGGCTGGCTCTGGGGCTGGAATTGGGACTATGTTTGGGAGCCTCACCATTGGTTGTGCCAGGAACTCCTCTTTGAAGCAACAGCTCTTCTCCTACGCCATTCTGGGCTTTGCCCTCTTGGAGGCCATGGGGCTCTTGTGCCTGCGGGTGGCCTTTCTCATCCTCTTCATCATGGGAGGGAGCGGTCTCCACCTCCTATAGGTCTTTCTCCCATATTTCGTCTGCCCAGTATGTCCCTTTTCCCTGTACCTCCCCAGGCAGCCTAGGGAAAGTGGCTGGCTCAAAGTTTAACAGAGGGAAGACAAATAAATACTGTATTCATAAGAACAAAAAGACGTGCAGAGATACTGATTTCATTTCCTATGTATATATACCCAAAAGGGAGATTAATGGATCATATGATGGTTCTATTTTTATTTTTTTGAGTATTTCCCATTCTGTTTTCTACTGTGACTCTACCAATCTGCATTCCCACCAATAGTGCACAGGGGTTTCTTTTCTGTACATCCTGGCCAACACTAGTTATCTCTTGTCTTTTTGATGATGGCCCTTTTAACAGGTGGAGGTGATCTCTCACTGTGGTTTAGATTTGCATTTCCCTGATGATTAATGATGTTGAGCACCTTTTCATGTACTTGTTAGCCATTTGTATGTCTTCTTTGGAAAAATGTCTATTCAGTTCCTCTACCTAGTTTTAAATCAGATTATTTCTTTTTTGGTATTGAAAGATATCAATTCCATATAAATTTTTTATATTAACCCCTTATCAGATACATGGTTTGCAAATATTTTATCCTACTCTGTAGATTTTCATTTTGTTGATTGTTTCTTTTGCTGTGCAGAAGCTTTTTAGGTTGATGTAGTCCTGCTTGTTTATTTTTGTTTTTGGTGTGTCCAAAAAATCTTTGCCAAGACCAATGTCAAATAGCTTTTCTGTTCTTTTCTTCTAGGAGTTTTATACTTTCAGGTCTCACATTTCAGTTTTAATATATTTAGAATTAATTTTTGTGAGTGATGCAAGCCAGGGGTCCACTTTTCATTCTTGTGCATGTGAATATCCAGTGTTGTTAGGCTGGGACGCAGTGCTGGGCCAGGTGTGGGAGGTTCCTGGGGGCTGATGCCAGGATCTCCGGACACATTCCTTATCTTTTGAGGCTTCGGTTTTTATACATGCTTAACAAAAATAATGTTTTGTAAATGAACAACAGAACATTGTTGGCTAATCTGATGTTCCAAAGGAATAGTTCATTAAAGAGATATTAGAAAATGGATGATAATAGGCTGATGAGATAGTTGGAGCCAGTGAGGAGAATTCTGAAGAAGTCTTCCTAATATATTTCTACACACGAAATTGATTGCTCTATATTCCTCAGATCACACCTAAAGTGATCACATCCTCCTTTGTTGATTGATGTATGCATGTCTTGCTTATTTCCAAATTGGGACCTCAGGTGACTCACAATGATGATACAGACAGAGTACAATCAGAAATACTCCACGCAAGGAGAGAGACAGAAACCAAGAAGTAGTAAGAGGACAAAAACAAGGCCCAGAATGCCTGAATGAGGAAATCATGCTTTTTAGAGGCCAGGGCCAGTTTGGAAATGAAATTGGTTCCAGAACTCTATTATTGTTACTAAGAGAAATGATGTTAGTTTTTTTTCCTGAATGGACTTACTTTTAGTTTTCAATTCTTAGAGAAATTTGTCACAGGAATCTTTGTCTAAGGGGCTTTAGGTACTGCCCCTTATTTTATGAGTGATAGATTAACTAGTGTATTAAAAACTTTAGAGGACTTCTGTGTGTATCCATCTTTCCGATCTAGTGCTAATTTCTTCTCTATATCCCCAAAGCAGGGCTCATTCCAACCTTTCTGTTCACCGGGTGCTGCCCCTAAACTAAGTTGCTTTTGTCCCTATTACAAACTTTGCATTTGCACCAAATTCCAGTTTTCCAAAAGGAGTTAAGAATGCTGAGTCCTCAAGTGCTCAAACATTTAGCTCTGTTAGAGGAAGCTGGTGTTTGGTTGCACACAGATGAATATAATGTTGCTACTGTCATTTTCTTTTTCCTCAGCTAGTTACAGAAATGAAATTAGGGACAATGAGTCTTTGGAGAAAATGTAGATTATGAAAAACAGGTTGATTAATATAAGGAAAATATTCAGATAATTCTGGAATGCCTTGACATAGTAACGTCATAGAAATGTCTCACCTAAGTTGTTCTTTGCAGCGAAGGCAATTTCAATGATGTTGAAAAAATGTGTTTGTTACCAGACCTTCACATATTTGTACTAATTTCTAAAAATTAGGTCAAATTTTCTGCGAGTAGACATCTGGTTAGCTTTTATGATTACCTGTATTTCTTAATATTTTAGTAACCACCCTCCCCAAAATAGTATATAGAATGTATGTGTAGCTATTATAATGAGAAAGCAAAACTCATAGGATGTGCTTAGAAATAAACTATTTTGTTCTTCCCACTGTTCTTTTAAATCTTTCCTGTGGCCTTGTTGCTTCCCCTGCTACAGATTATAGTTCAGGCCGAGTGTTTCTGGTCATTTCTACATAATACAGTCTCCGGATCACTTCAACTAAAACCAAACCAAGTGAGCAGCACCACTCTCGGTGTAAGAATTACCATGCGCTGCCCCGGGGCGCCTGGGTGGCGTCTGACCCTTGGTTTCAGCTCAGGTCATGATCTCAGGGTCATGAGATCGAGCCCCACGCGGGCTCCAAGCTCAGCCAGGAGTCTGCTCGAGATTCTCTCTCCTTCTCCCTCTGCCCCTCCCGCTTGTGCTCGCTCGCACACTCTCTCCCTCTCTCTAAAATAAATAAATGACAATACCCTGCCCAATATAATTGCTATTTCTTGAATCGTCTTTTAAATCAGACTTTTACCCCCCCCACCACCAAATTCGGCCATGCTCCAAAAGGAAGCCTGAGGTTGGGGCAAGCAGGAGTGGCAGCTTTCTTGGGGCTTTTCCCATCTACAGCTTCTATTCTTTTCCTTCCGTCTTGCCAACCAGACTTCTGACTTTTCCATGGTTGGAGTACAAGGAACGAGAAGAAATAAAGAAGCAGAAAAATTCTTACTTGGCATTGTCCTGGTAATCAGCTATGTGTGCTTTCTGTGTCCGACATTCATTTAAAACTGACTTTTTGCTGTATGGGGGCTTCAGCTGTTCTTTCGAGTTTCCCCTTCCCCTCCATTAGGCTTCTTATCTGTGTAGTCCTCTTGACAATGTAAAGCATCTGATCCCTTATTTCACTCTTAGTACCTTGGGCAACCTGCATTGCCTTCAACTTCCCCTTTCTGGATCTTTCTTATGGGTAACCCACATCCCGAAACATTCCAACATCCTCTGCCTGGACAAAATGTGGAGTGTAGGTCACCAAGTTCAGTGACTCACTCCTTCACTGGGCCTTTAAATCAGTTAGCCATCCATTTCTTGTATACTCGATTTTCTTAGAAAGTGTGCAATACCGGTTGATTGTGTCCTGCAACCTGCTAGAGACACAGGGATTTCTAAGATGGAGAAGAAAGGTAAGCACTATCAGGTCTCCTGAAACTTGCCTTCAGTATGTCCTTGAGTCCCTTCTCAGGAGATCCGTCCTTTCATCCTACTTCCAAATGTGCAGATATATTCTCAAATATTTTCCCAAGTCTCCAAAGAACCCCCAAGCTACCCAGTCTATGTTTTCTTTCATTTGCTCTCACTTGATCTGTTGTTGGGGATACACTTCTTACCACAGTACTTGGCACTTTGGACATTTCCCTGTCCCCAGGTCCCTGGCAATCACCATTCAACTTTCTCTCTCCAGCAGGAAGTTTTCTTTTGCATCACATTGCATTTGGATCTCTAGGCATTGAAGCTCCTTCCTCGTACATATAAGCAACACACAACACAGTCCGCTGTGAACAAATTTGTAAGCACTTCTTAACATTATCACTAACTTAATCCTAATATAATCTTTGGCTTTTAACATAGCAACTAATAATGGTAGCAAAAATAACAGCAGCTAACCTTTACTCAGTTTTTAGAATGCTCCAGGCACTGTCCTATGTGCTTGTGATGGAGTAACGTATGTAATGTGCACAGCAACCTAGGAGGAAGGCACTCTGACACCCCTCAGTTTACAAAGAAGTTGATACATGAAGAGTTAAGTGACTTCCCCAAAGTCTGACAGCTATGATTGTGAGTCTGGAATCCACACTCTTAACCAACAAACTGCCTCTTGGTTGTGCTAATAATAGCAGTCAAACAGCTTGTCAGTGCCTGATTATGTGTGTGTAGCATCGTACTTTGAGCTAACACCAAGACTTCCTTGTCAACCAGGCTACTTCTCAGGTGTATACTTTGGAGTTTTGTTTGCAGCCCTCTCGTGTGTTCCCACGCCATAATTTTAAGTTTTGTGGAAATATTCCTTGGTTCCTCATCCCCTGTCACATGGATCTCATCAACTAATTGGCTACAACTCAACTCTGTCAATTTTCTGCTGAAAAAAACTTTCTGTATGAAGACATCCCTCATTCTTGTGCCTGGATCAGGTCCTTCTGCTTAAAATTTATATGGCCCCATGAATTTCTTCTTAGACTTTGATACAAGAATCATTATTTTAAGGGGCCATTTTAATGCCTGTCTCATCCTCTGTATTGGATACCCAATAACAGGAGGAATTGTGCCTGCCTTGTGTACTAAGTACTGCTAAGCAATGACTTCTCCTTTTTGTTTCTTTTTCATGTAGGATCCCTTCATATGGGTCCATTTCACTCCTCTTTCCCATTGTCATTAACTGATCCAGGCTTGACACTACTTTCTGGTTTTCCTTTGCCATTCGTCAAGCACCTAGTCTGTATGAGCCTTGACCTCAAGAAACTGTAAGTCCAAAGGAAAAGACAAGTAAAAAATCCCAACAATAATGCTGAGATGTATCTTATAGCAGAGTTTGGAGAGTTTATGAAATGGACTAACACATTAGACCCCAACAGTTATGCTGCAAAGTGTGTAGTGAATCCTCCAAATGCCCTCAGTAGTTTTCTCTAAAACATCAGGAGGAAGAAAGAAATAGGAGGAACCTATTTTAACCTATGATTGCTCTCTCTAAAATAGTTTCTCACTACGCTGCACCCTCCTTCCTCAGGAAATCGAAATGGTACACAAAAGCATCTCTTTCCTTTTTAGTTGTTCTTATGTGACTTAAGCACAGGTCTCAACCTTGGCCGGATGAAGCAGGTTGTTTGCAAAAACAAAAGAAGAATCAGTGTTTTCTCAAATATAACTTCAGTCTAAAAATAGATAGTGGCTATTTTATTTGCGCTTCACACCTACCAGTCCTTCTTCTTGTTTGTCAAGCCCCATTAGGCTTTCATGACACAGGAGAGACGAGTTCTGGGTGAGTGGAGGGCAAGGACTCCATGCCTCAGCCCTGATTGCTACTGCAGAGCCCGTATAGCCTACCCGGTCTCTAGCACTGTCAACCAGCCCCACAGGCACAAAACAGTTTCTCTTCAGGTGGCAGCCACCAGCCCCTCACTGGGTGTTTATCCTCCCCCAAATTCCTAGAGATGGGATGATGAAGGTGCCTGGGCAGGCCTCAGATCCTCTCTTGAACGTGCTTGTCTGTTATGCATAGTCCTGGGACCTGCCTGCCTCTGCATTCGGAGTCTACAGTTGTCGAATAAGGAATTATCCTTTTGGGAAATTCAGTATTTCCTCTGCTGCTCCTAAAGAATAGACTGTCCACCATCTTCACGTGAAACACAAATTAACCTGTCACAAAATTCTTCAAGCAGTATGGTCTTTGAGCCTCATAAAACCCTGGGAATGAGACATGGCAAAGTCATCTACTATTACATGTGAGGAAACAGGCGAAGGGAATAGTGAGACCCAACCTGCTCTTTCTTAGTTTTTCACCAAATGATGTCCTCAGCCACTTCCAAAGGGGATTGAGTCATATGGACATGGACTGTCAAATTCCTTATTTCCCACCTCAAAATGCCCCCTAACCCTCTCTGTTCTACCTCAGAAAAATGAGTTCATTTTCTGTTCCAAGGAGGACCCCTACGCTTCTATTTGATTTGTTTTTTCCTGACACTCTCACCTTAGAGGGAAGACTTCTAACCGAGTCTAAATCTTCTGTTGTGTAAACTATAACCTTTTTTTTTTTTTAGATTTTTTGAATTATTTATTTGACAGAGAGACACAGCGAGAGAGGGAACACAAGCAGAGGGAGTGGGAGAGGGAGAAGCAGGCCTCCCGCTGAGCAGGGAGCCGGATGCGAGGCTCGATCCCAGGACCCTGGGATCATGACCCGAGCCGAAGGCAGATGCTTAACGACTGAGCCACCCAGGTGCCCCAACTATAACCTTTTATTATCCTATTTTGCCCTTTTGATTTATTTCTGACAAAATGTATTTCTGGCAAACTTACTGGTGAAGGCTCTTTCATGGGCTGCTATCAATTAGGAAAGTTAACCAAGCTTGGTTCAATGTCTCACACTCCTGGATCCATGTGCAAGGCAAACATTTAGTGTGCTTTCTGCAAAGCCTCATAATGGTGAGGGGACCAGCATGGTGGTCATGAAAGGAACATCATCTTTGCTTGGCTCTTGATTTCAATTGCTGGATCTCATTCTCTTTATAAAAAGTGTGTCATTGAGAAAATGTTGTCTTACCTAGTATGTTAACCCAATATCCTAAGCTTTGTGGAAGCTTGTGCTTGGGCCTTGCAGTTAGACCAGAGTGCAGTATGTTTCTGTTTGTGATCCTCTATTATGTTTGCCTCAAAATCAAATAGTCCCTGTAAACGTATCCCAGGAAAGAGAGAGCATCTGCATTGTCTCAGGCTTCTTAGTAGTTATCAAGAAAAAGAGATTGTTTTTCTTCCCTCTTCATTCTCTAAAACATGTTTGTGAAAGAAGGCTCTCTGATCCAGGGTTAGGAAGTATACTGTTTTTACCATGTTAGGGTAGCTGACTCATTAGGCAAAGAAAGTGCTCAGAGGTTGGAATAATGAATTCAGGGCAATAACTACCACTTCCCCCAAGTTTAAAATCCAATATGTCAAATAAGAAGATGATAATTAAATACACACACTAACTTTTACTGCCCCTCATTTCCCTTCCAGTTCATGGATCCCTGTTCCACATATTCGGTGACCACTTGAGAACCTTCTCTGTGTCAGGCACTGTACTTGACACTGGGGCTACGTAGTTCACAAAATTGACAGAAATCCCTGACCTCATGGACTTGACCTTGTAGAGAAGGGAGACAGACAACAAATGGAATAAATGAATAAATTATAGCGATTTAGATGCTAATAAGGTCTATGGATAAAAATAAATGAGTGGAAGGGAAAAGGTGTGCTGAGGGGTAGTGGTCACAAATTTAAATAGAGTGGTAGTGAAGGCCTCACCAAGAAGGTGTTATTTGACCAGTCATAAAAAGGTGAGGATAATAAGCCACCTCTTATTTAGCTGTGTACTCTTGGGGTTTGTTTGGGTTTTTTTTTTTAGGATTTTATTTATTTATTTGAGAGAGAGAGAGAGCCGGGGGAGGAGCAGAGGGAGAGGGATGAGCAGAGACTGACTCAGGGCTGGATCCCACGGCCCTGAAATCATGACCTGAGCTGAAATCAAGAGTTAGACACTTAACCTACTAAGCCACCCTGGCGCCCCTAGCTGTGTACTCTTGAGAGTGTTATTAACTTCTCTGAGCCTCAGTTTTCTCATTTTTTAAATTAATTGTTTACTTAAGTGTAGTTGATACACAATGTTACATTAGTTTCAGGTGTACAGCATAGTGATTCAACAAGTGTAAACATGCTGTGCTCACCACAAGCGTAGCTACCATCTGTCACTGTACATTGCTATTACAATACCATTGGCAATATTCCTTATGCTGTGCCTCTCATCCCTGTGACTTACTCATTCCATAACAGGAACCCTATATCTCTCACTGCCTTTCACCCATTTTGCCCATCCCCTACTCCCCTCCCCTCTGGCAACCATCCATCCACCCATCGGTTTGTTCTCTGTGTCTACAGGTCTGATTCTGCTTTTTGTTTTTTTATTCATTTTTTTAAGATTCCACATGTGAGTGAAATCATATGGTATTTGACATTCTCAGCCTGACTTATTTCACTTAGCATAGTACCTTCTAGGTCTACCGTGTTGTCAAAAATTGCATGATCTCATCTTTTTTTATGGCTGTGTAATATTCCATTGTATACATGTACCACATCATCCTTATCCATTCCTCTATTGATGGACTCTGAAGTTGCTTCCATATCTTAGCTATTGTAAATAATGCTGCAATAAACGTAGGGGTGTATATATGCTTTTGAATTAGTGTTTTCATTTTCTTTGTGACTGAAGGATAATAGCTACCTAGCAGAGTTATTTTTAAGATTAAATGAGAGGATGTTAATAAAGTACCTGTCACCCAGTAAATGATTAATAAATGGTAGCTTTATTAAAAATGAATCACTTTCAGTAATAGTCATCTGAGCTCAAGTGTTTCCAATGAATTAATGTAGGTTATTGTTTTCTTTATTTTCCCTCTGACATGTAGTTAACTTTTCAGTTAACTTTCTCTCTTGGCTTCTGTATTTGAAAGCTGCCAGGTTGTTAAGAAGCATTAAAATTGTTATCTCCCATAATCAGTTACACAGTCTGCCTAGGTAATGGGACTTAATGAGTGGATTAGACTTGTCAGCCAGCTCCCTTGAGTTCATTGTTTCCTATGGAATAATGGCAAAAGGAGCAGTAAATAGAAAGCTTTTTAAAAAAAGTTTCTGTGAGATAGAAAAAGCCTGAAACACAAGCATGGCTTCAAAGAGATTGAAACATGACCTAGCTATAAATAGATATTTGCAGAATCAATCTAGGATAAGAAAATGAACGCATAGTTTTTGTTCTAAATGCCAGAGTTATTTTGCCCAGTGCCAACAGAAAAAAGAAACAAAATAGTCAAACATAATTATGAGTAGAAAATGAATCCAATAGAAATATTTCCAGTCTGAAAACAGTAATAATGCATTCATGTCCAAGGGAGCATATAATTTAGGGAACCAGATTTTGCTGGGAGAATTTTTACAGTGATTTAGATGGAGGATTTTTCTCTGAAGTCTTCCAAAATTTTAAGTGTTACTAAATACCTGGCATTTGTCTTGGTAATGTAGGGGAGGAAAATAATTTTTCTTCTACCCTTCTTGGTTCTTGAATGAGACCCCTACCCCATGGTAATAAAAGACAGATTAATGGGAGAAAAACACACTGAAGTTTAATAACATTTATACCTCCTGTATACATTAGAAAGACCCAGGAAAACTGAGTAACTCCTTGAAATGGCCCAAGCCTTTAATACCATCTCCAGCTAAAGACAAACGAAAAGGATAGAGAGGCAGTTATGAGAAGTTATCAGAAAAGCCCAATAAACAAGGGTATGATTGTTATACAGATTTAAGTTGTTATCTTCTCCATTGATGACAGTTTCCAGAGATTTACAATCATCCTCTTCTTCCTGGTATAGAGAGGGAGACAACCTTACAAATGGAGATTTGCTTTATACATATACATGTCTTTTATAAAAGGGTAACTTCTACTTGGTTTTCTGAGCTTCTCCTGTGTCTGCTTTTTAAAAATAACCAGCCTTGGGGTGCCTGGGTGGCTCAGTCAGTTAGGCATCCGACTCTTGATTTCAGCTCAGGTCGTGATCTCAGGGTCCTGGGATTGAGCCCTGCATTGGGCTTTGTTCTCAGCAGGGAGTCTGCTTGTCTCCCTCTACCTCTGTCCCTCCCCCTGCGTGGTTTATCGCTTTCTCTAAAATAAATAAATAAATAAATCTTAAAAAAAAAACAGCCTTGGGACACCTAAGTGGCTCAGTCAGTTGAGCATCCAACTCTTGATCTCAGCTCAGGTCTTGATCTCATAGTCACGAGTCCAAGCCCCATTTTGGGCATGGAGCCTACTTAAAAAAAATATTAGCCAGCCTAAAATAATCCTTATGCCAAAGAGGAATGTTTTGTAGTGGCAAATTTTGCTCCCTTCAGTAACATGACCTGAAAATGTGACCTTTACTCTCATTGAGGAAACTTGAGGATAGGAGTAAAAGTTTGTAATGAATGTGGAGGTTAGGTTGGTCACAGGACAGTGAAACTTCGAGGCTCAAATGGTAGTAAGTATGGGGGACTATAGAACAATGGAAAAGGTATGAACTCTGGAGCTAGGTGTTGGTGTAATGGCTCTGTTTTGTATGTACTAGGTATTTGACCTAACTTCTCTGTGCTCCAGTCTTTTTTAATCCCTGAAATATTATGTTCAGCAATTTCATGTTTGAGCCAAGTAGTACCTACCCTAAAGGTAGGTTATTGAGGGATTGAGTTAATTGGCATGAAGTGATTAAAATAGTGTGTGAAAGATAGTTAAGTCCTATCTCAATATTATTATAACCAGGTCATCTAGTGAAGCAAAAGTCTATTGGCTGGCTGGTGATGATTTACTGCTCTGGTTGAGAATTCACCCTGAAGCCTACAGGTCAGCCCTATGGAAAGGGAAGCTATAAAAGATGATTCTTACTGAATCAGATTGATCACATTTTTCACTCCCTGTTTGGTCAGAATCATGACAGTAGGCATAATGCACCTACTAGAATTTACTACACGATAGCTTTGGAGTTAACAATAAAAGCATGCATTTTTTTTTTCAGTAGGGTATAGTTGTATATACTGGGAGAATTAACCTCTAGACCTGGTTTGCTACTTTTATGCAATTTGCTTTTTCCCACCATCTTGAAACATTTTTAGTCCCACGTTTGAAATTATATCTATAAACTTAGGTCTCCAAAATATGTGCATCTGTCACCCGAGTTCTCTCCTGAATTCCGATGTTCATGTACAAAGGTCTACTCTACATCCCAACATAGATGTCTAATTGGCATCTCAAACTTGTATCCAAAACTAACCCTCCAATTCCTTCTGTCAACCTTCTCGAGCTCATTAAATGCCAACTCCATGTTTCCAGGTGCTTAGGCAGAAAAATATTGGTGGCATTCTTGGTTTCTCTCATTCTCTCACACCTCATAATAAATCTGACATATTTACCACCTGTACATTCAAAATAAATCTGGATTCTGACCACTTCTCACCAACTACACCAACTACACCACTGACATCCTTGTCTAAATCACCACTTATGAACGTGTGTGGTAACCACCTAGCTGCTTTTTCTCCTGTTCTCATCCTACAGAACAAAGGATCCTTTGAAAACATAAAACAGCTCATGCCACATCTTTACTTTCAATTCTCCAATGGCTTCCGTCTCGTTCAGAACAAACTCCAATGTCCTTACTATGTTCTCATAGTATCTCATGGTATGTTCTCATGGCATCATGGTATCTGGCCCCCATTGACCTCTCTGACTTTATCTCTTACCACTGTCCCTCTTGTTCATCTCACTCCAGCTGCAATGGCCTCCTTCCTGTTCCTCAAACATGCCTACCTATTTCCTTTCTCAAAGATTTTGTTTTACACTTATTTTCATCTGGAATGCTTTTCCTCGGGATATTTGCAAAGATTAAACTATCAGTGTATTCAGGTCTCTTATCAAATGTTATCTTATCAGAGAGACTTTATCTATCTCATGAAAAATAGTAGTCCCTGTAGGTACTCCTAGCCTTGTTCTGCTTTGTTTTTCTTCAGAGCACTTATCAATCCGACCTGTTATTGTGCGCATTTGCTTATTTTTAAATTACTTACACACCACTTATTTATACGTATTAATATATTGTATGTGTAGGTTTTTGATTATTTTTTATAACTGGAGATGGTTTTTACAAATGAAATAACATTTCAATTAAACAAAACATTGCAAAATATTGATATTTGATAAAAAGTTGCCTTGTATAATTTCTGTAAATTATACTTGTTCTGAAAAAGGTGTAATGCCCTAATGATAAAAAGATTTCTAAACAAAAAAAAAAAAAGAGAGAGAGAGAGAGAGAAAGAACCAATTCTGCAACACCTTGATATTGGACTTCTGGCCTCCAGAACTGGGAGACACCAAGTTTCTGTGGTTTAAGCTACTCAGTTTATGGTACTTTGTTAAGGCAGCCTTAGCAAACTAATACAATGTTTTTTATCATGATGAGAAAATTCCCTTTTATTCTTGATTCTGAGTCTTTTTATCATGTGGCCAAGAACACAACACCCTTAGGGATAGTAACAGTTGCTTTGGTGCTCACTTCACAGTTACATTATGAATGGCCAGGAGGCATATCATTTGCCATGGCTATGTTTTCCCTTATTTTTGTTAGGAGACTTTATTTTTCAGAAGAGTCTTAGGTTCACAGCAAAATGGAGCAGAAGGTACAGAGATTTCCTATATACCCTCTGCCCCCACACATGCATTGCCTCTCCCATTATCAACGTCCTCACCAGAGTGGCACGTTTATTAAAATTGAACGGCCTACAGTGGCACATCGTTATCAACCAGAGTCCATAGTTTGTCAGGTTTCACTTGTGGTATTGTATATTCTGTGGGTTTGGACAAATTGATAATGACATGACATCTACCATTAGAGTATCATACAGAGTAGTTTCACTCTCCTACCCTGACAATCTTCTTTCTATTTATCTCTTCCACCCCCAACCTCTTGCAACCACTAATCTTTTTACAGTCTCAGTTTTACCTTTTCCAGAATGTCGTATAGTTGGAGTCATACAGTGTGTAGCTTTTTCACATAGTAATATGCACTTAAGACTCCTTGCCTTTTCATGGCTTGATAAGCTTAATTCTTTTCAGTGCTGAATAATAATGCATTGTCTGGATGAACCACAGTTTGTTTATCCATTCACCTACTGAAGGACATCTTGGTAGCTTCCAAGTTTTGGCAATTATGAATAAAGCTACCATAAACATCTGTGTGCAGGTTTTCATGTGGACATGTTTTCAACTCTTTTGGTAAATACCAAGGAGCAGGATTCCTGGATCATATGGTAAACATATGTCTAGCTTTGTATGAAACTGCCAAACTTCCAAAGTGGCTGTGCTGTTTTGCATTCCCACCAGCAATGAAAGAGAATTCTTGTGGTTCCACATCCTTGCCAGTATTTGCTGTAGTCAGTGTTCCAAGTTTTAGTCATTTTAATAGGGGTATGATGGTATCTTGTTGTTTGAATTTGCATTTCCCTGGTGATGTATGATGATATATGACGTGAAGCAGGTTTTCATGTACTTATTTGCCATTTGCATATCTTTTCCAATGAGGTGCTGTTACAGTCATTGGTCCCTTTTTAAATTTTGCTTTCTTATTGTGGGGTTTTAAGAGTTCTTGGGGTATTTTGGATAACATTCTTTATCAGATATGTCTTGTGAAAGTATTTTCTCCCAGTCTCTAGCTTGTCATTTTCTGTTGACAGTGTCTTCCTCAGAGCAGAAAATTTTAATTTTAATTTTAATTTCAGCGAGGTCTAGCTTATCAATTCTTTATTTCATGGATTGTGCCTTTGGTGTTGTATCTGAAAATCATTGCCATGCCCAAGGTCATCTAGGTTTTCTTCTATGTTATCTTATAGAAGTTTTATAGTTTTCTGTTCTATGTTTAAGTCTGTGATCCATTTTGAGTTCAGTTTTGTGACGGGAATAAGGTCTATGTCTAGATTTATATTTTGCATGTGGATGTCCAGTTGTTTCAGCACTATTTGTTGAAAAGACCATCTTTGCTCCGTTTATTGCTTTTTCTCCTTTATCAAGGATTAGTTGACCATATTGATATGGGTCTGTTTCTGGACTCTATTTGGTTCCATTTGTCTATTCTTTTACCAATGCCACATTATATTTTTTTAAAGATTTTTAAAATTTATTTATTTGAGAGAGAGAGAACACTAGCAGGTGAGGGGCAGAGGGGAAAGCAGACTCCCCAGTGAGCAAGGAGCCTGACTTGGGGCTTGATCCCAGGACCCTGAGATTGTGACCTGAGCTGAAGGCAGATACTCAACTGCCTGAGCCACCCAGGCTCCCCAATGCCACATTATCTTGATTACTGTAGCAGGTATATATACCTTCTACTGTTGCTTCCCCAAGTAGATGGGATTACCTCTGGAATCACAGTTTTACTGGCTGGAGCCAGATCATAAGGCTGATGATGGGTCCACAGTGGACTCTGCAGTTGGCAGGCCTATTGCTAGTGGCTCTGACAGGCAAAGACTTATCTGTTCTTTGGGTAGATGGAATGGCCTACGGGACCTTATTCAGTAGGGTGGTACTGGGACAAGGGTCAACTTCAGTGTTCACATTTGGGTCCTCAGATGATGGGCCTATTACCAGTTGTATAGATGGAGAAGCTCCTACCACGTCCCTGGGTATGCTTTTGCTGGATCACTGGGTGAGTCCCTGGACAGCCAGAATTTTTTTTACGGACTATGGCTGGAAGGGGCTGTGGCCTAGTCATAGGGCCATTAAAATTAGGATCTCCAGGGACACAGCCACTGGGTCCCATGGCTGGCAAGATTGTTCATGGACTGCTGCTAGAAGGATCTGAAGCTGGGTATAGGGCACTGTTAGGATCTCCAGTGGCACAGACGGGATTGTCTCCTGCCAGGACTCTGGGTAGGCAGGGCTACTTATGGACTACAGCTGGGATGGGCTAGAGCCCAGTTATAGAGCTCTTTCATAATCTACAGTTAGACCAAGTTTGGCGGGCTTGCCTTCAAGGGTTCCTAGACTATGCCTGAAACAGGCTGGACCTGAGTCATAGGCCACTTCAGTGTCCATAGCCAGGACCATGTTTGTGGGCCTTTTACTTGAGAAACCAATGGATGTAACAGGTTCCTTGGTATATGGTGCTGTTGGTAGAACCAAGGACAAATGGGGGTGTAGCTGAACCCACAACAGGTATGGAGCTGTTTCTGGATCTGTAGCCAGGACCACATTTGGCACATCAGCCACCTGGGTGTGGGCCTGCCTTCTCAAAATGGCTTTCCTTGGTCTTGAACTTCACTAGGGATTTACAACTTCCTACCTGGATCCCAAGGTTCCCATAAAGGCACTTTTGTCAGTGAATGGCTGCTAAATTATTGTTACTGATGGGGGATATGAGCGGGGGATATGAGCAGAAGACCTCTTATTCTACCATCTCGTTGATGTCACTACTGATATCTTTAAAAAATTTTTTAAGTAAGCTCCATGCCCAGTGCAGAGCCCAACATGGAGCTTGAACTCATGACCCTGAGATCAAGACTTGAGCCGAAATTAAGAGTCAGACACTTGGGACGCCTGGGTGGCTCAGTCAGTTAAGCGTCTGCCTTTGGCTCAGGTCATGATCCCAGGGTCCTGGGATCAAGTCCTTCATCAGGTTCCTTGCTCAGCAGAGAGCCTGCTTCTCCCTCAGCCTACTGCTCCCCCTGTTTGTGCTCTCTCTCTCTCTCTGACAAATAAATAAATAAAATCTTAAAAAGAAAAACATTGCTTATTTATGTAATCAATTTAATAAATAAATTTAATGTATTTTACAGAGTTTTGCAACCATTACCACAATTTAATTCCAGAACATTTTCATCATCCCCATACCTATTAGTAATTATCCCATCTCCCCATTCATCCAGCCCTAGTGCAACTGCTACTGTGTAAATGGAATCACAGCAAATGTGGCTCTTTTTGACTCACTTACTTCACTTAATAAGTGTTTTCAAGATTGATCCATATTGTAGCATGCATCGGTACTTAATTCCATTTTGACTGCAGAATATTGTTCCATTGTATGGATATACCACATTTTATTTATCCACTTATTGTTTGATGGACATTTGAGTTTTTTCCACTCTACAGTTATTTTAAATAATGCTGCTGTGAACATTCATGTGTAAGTTTCTGTGTGAACATATGTTTCAATTCTCTTGGGCATATAGTCAGAAGTGAAATTGCTGAAACATATAGTAGGTATATGTTTAATATTTCAAGGAAATGGCCAAGTATTTTTGGAGCCATACACATTAAAGATTAAATTTAAAAAAAAATTTTAAGTAAACTCTGTGCCCCAACGTGGGACTCTAGCTTATGACCCTGAGATCAAGAGTCACATGCTCTACTGACTCAGCCAGCCAGGTGTCCTGGAGATGGAATATTTTTAAGACAAAGTCTCTTTCTTTAACTATAAACTAATATCGACTTGTAAAGTTGATACTGAATCTGGCAGGTAATTCACAGGGTTTGCATTTGCTATATGCTTGTTTTGGTCATTTGTATATACTTTTTCCTTATGTATCAGTATGCTCCCTTTTTGGCTCAGTCTTGTTTTTTTGTTTTTTGGTTTTTTTTATTCTTATGTTAATCCCTATACATTACATCATTAGTTCTAGATGAAGTGTTCCATGATTCATTGTTTGTGCATAACACCCAGTGCTCCATGCAGAATGTGCCATCCTCAATACCCATCACCAGGCTAACCCATCCTCCCACCCCCCTCCCCTCCAGAACCCTCAGTTTGTTTTTCAGAGTCCATCGTCTCTCATGGTTCGTCTACCCCTCCGATTTCCCCCGCTTCATTCTTCCCCTCCCGCTACCTTCTTCTTCCTCTTTTTTTCTTAACATATATTGCATTATTTGTTTCAGAGGTACAGATCTGAGATTCAACGGTCTTGCACAATTCACAGCGCTTACCAGAGCACATACCCTCCCCAGTGTCTATCACCCAGTCACCCCATCCCTCCCCTCCCATACCCCACTCCAGCAACCCTCAGTTTGTTTCCTGCGATTAAGAATTCCTCATATCAGTGAGGTCATATGATACATGTCTTTCTCTGTTTGACTTATTTCGCTCAACATAATACCCTCCAGTTCCATCCACGTCGTTGCAAATGTTGGCTCAGTCTTGTTAGCAGTGGTAGAAGATCGAAGTGTTGTATAATACCTATGACTTTTTGTTAGTACAACACTCATGCTTTTGATTATTTTGTATGCCCTGTCAAAACAAATTTTATTTTAATCTATAGCACTTTGAATTTTTTATTATTCTCTAAAATTTAGGTTTATCTTTCTCTATATGACACCATTGCCAATGGATTCAATCAAAGTCCTTTTAATTTACGGGAAGAATAAAAAGTAAGTTTTCTTTTTCTTGTTTATACATTAAACAAAAATGATTTGACCACATGTTTCTTTTCAACCGCCTATGGTGGTATTTTTAAATGTATAACAGACAGTGTAAAGAGTTACTTAATTCTGGAGCAGATTTTAGAGAATGGATTTTTCTTGCTCTCTACTTCATTTGTAAAGTTGAGAACATGATATATGTAAATTTATGGCATTTTGATCAACAATGAATAACAATGATATATAATAAGATATTCAATATTCATAAAGATGCTAGGCATTTAAATATAGCACTTTGATAATTTTTGCTAGAAACATTCATTATTTATATATAATAACAAATAGGAATAGAATATACTCATTAAACTTTGAAAAAGGAAAAATGTCTTCTTGTTATCTCTTGATGAATTCAGTCGATTAAAGGCCTTTGTCAATTTATGTTTATTGTTTCACACTATGTTTCCTGTTTGTCTGACCCCCTTCAGTGAAAACCAATTTACATTACAGTTTCCTCTTATTCAAACTTTTCACCAATGGTAAAAGTAGAAATAAATTTGTGGCAGTGGTAAGTGGGCCAATATTTGAGAAAATAGAAACGGCATTAAAGAACAGAATTCTTCTGATGTATGCTGTAGGACATACTCATACATAGAGCTAAATATCTCTTTCAAAAAGCCTCCACTAAGTAATATCACTTCTTTCTTATTATTCTTCTTTTATATAACTTCTTTTATGTATTCTGAAATTGAATGAAGCATTGTATCCTTTATTTTTTGTTTTGTTCTTATTTACTTCCTCGCCATTTTTCATTGTGTTTTTCTATTACCTAATCAATCTTAAATAACAACTGGATAATTGCTCAGTATATCTTGAAGTATAAGCTCATCTACAAACAAACCCTTTTTTATTACTGTTTTCTGGGATTGTATATGTGTATTTGTATATATAAAAAGCATCACTGAGTAAAAGAGTTGAATATCAAGACTTCTTTTGGGGCGCCTAGGTGGCTCAGTCAGTCGAGTGACTCTTAGTTTTGGCTCAGCTCATGATCTCATGGGTTGTGAGATCAAGGCACCCTCCCCTCCCCCTCCATGCTCAGTGGGGAGTCTGCTTAAAGATTCTCTCCCTCTGCGCCTACCCCTAGTGGCATGCTCTCCCTCTCTCTCTTTCTAAAATAAGTAAATAAATCTTTTTTTTTAAGATTTTATTTATTTATTTGACAGAGAGAGACATAGAGAGAGAGCACAAGCAGGGGGAGTGGGAGAGGGAGAAGCAGACTTCCCACGGAGCAGGGAGCCTGACGTGGGGCTCGATCCCAGGACCCTAGGATCACGACCTGAGCCGAAGGCAGACGCTTAACGACTGAGTCACTCAGGTGCCCCTAAGTAAATAAATCTTTTAAAAAAGACTTGTTTCTAAAAAAAATGAAACATTTTGAAAATATTATTTCAGAAAATATTATTTTCTGAATATTTCTGAAAGTATTATTCAGAAAATATTATTTCAGGGGCGCCTGGGTGGCTCAGTCGTTGAGCATCTGCCTTCAGTTTAGGTTATTATCCCAGAGTCCTGGGATTGAGCCCCACATCAGGCTCCCTGCTCAGCAGAGAGCCTGCCTCCCTCTGCCCCTCACCCTGTTCATGCTCTCTCTCGCGCGCGCTCTCTCTCTTTCTCTCATAAATGAATAAATAAAATATTTTTTTAAAAAGAAAATATTATTTCAGAAATCTAGGCTAAGAAATGTTTTAACATATCAAATTTTCTTTTTTTTAAAGATTTATTTATTTATTTTTAGAGAGAACAAGTGCCAGTGTGGCGGGGGAGGGGCAAAGGAAGAGAGAGAGAGAGAATCTCAAGCAGACTTCCTGCTGAGTGGGGAGCCTGACACAGGCCTTTCTGGAAAGGACAAGCATAATGTTGAAAAGTACTTCCTTGATCCATGATACATGTTCCAGATGAGATATGAGTCTGGATTAGTTCCATATCCTAAGAAAAAATGGGTGCTGACTTTATGTTAATATTGGATTTAGAATCATTGAACCCATTGCTTTTGATGAGTTGCATTAAGCTCCTTGTTACCAAGGCCCTCAATCTTCCTCCTGCTTCATCTGAATTTCAGGATTATTCGTTCCTCCATGTACCTATGCATCCATTCATAGAGTCTTCCAATAGATATTTATTGAGTTTTTATAAGTTCCAGGCACTGTTGTAGGTGCTGAGCGTAAATTGGAGAACAAGAGGGTTGAGGGAGATTACATTCTCTTGGGAGAGGGGAGCTGAAAATAGGTTATTCAATAAGTAGATGTACTGAAAATTATTTTAGATGGTAATGAATATAGTAAGAAGGGAAGAAACAAGATGTCACAAACCTACTTCTACTCAAGCTAAGTTCACTAAGTTCTTAATATACATAGTAAAATGCCCTAGCAGGTGTTTTCTATTTAAACAGTTTTATGCTATTCCCAAACTTCAATAAAATTAATGGTAGAGTAAATCTGTCTTCCTTATATAAAGCTATGCATTAATACTTATTGTATGTAATTATCATTAGGGTAACAGAAATATAATTTACTATTCAGTGTACTGAATGAATTGAACATAATAACTTCTATATAAACCTTAGAGTATGTAATTTAATATTGTAAGAAACACTTCATTTATCACAAAAGATAAATGTAAATACAGTCTCAATCAAAATTATCACTGATTATAAATTATAGAGATGAAATATAGCAAGGTTTTGTTGTATATTCATTTAAATTTTTCAAAAGATCATTATTACATAAAGAAAACTATCCCTACACATAATCTATTTATGGAAACTCTACTGGTATTTCATTGCTCATCTCATAATACTATCTAACAAGTATATGATAATTGCTGTGTGTCAGGTACTCTTCTACCCACTTTACGTACATTAATTTATGCAATACTCAGAATGACCCTACAAAGTAGATCTTACTATTATCCATATTTTATAGATGAGGAGGCAAGCATTGAGAGATTAAGTAACTTGCTTGAAGTTACAATCAAGAAGTGTTGGAGCTGATATGTCATATCCTACTTGAAGGGTTTCCTGGTTATGTCAATCATAATTAACCTTTCTTTTATCTTTTCTCTTATAAGCTGCTTGTTCCTATACCATTGACTGGCAAGGAAAAAAGCAGGGAGAATTTTAAAAAGAGGTTATTATAGGGGCACCTGGGTGGCTCAGTTGGTTAAGCATCTGCCTTCGGCTCAGGTCATGATCCTGGAGTCTTGGGATCGAGCCCCACATTGGGCTCCCTGATCCATGGGGAATCTGCTTCTCCCTCTGCCCTTACCCGACTCATGTGCTCGCTCTCACTCTCTCTATCAAATAAATAAGTAAAATCTTTAAGAAAAAAAAAGAGGTTATTATAGCAATATAGACTACAGAAGAAATCCGGGCAAGAGATGGTGGTGTATTGGACTAGGGTGACAGCATTGTGGGTAGTTAGAAATGATGGGATATAAATAGAAGACAGAGCCAGCAAGGTGTTCTGACATGGGGAAGGCAGAGAATGAGAGAAAAAAAGGAGTGAAGGATAATATCAAAATGTTTGTACTTGAGCACCGTATGCATAGAGTTGTCACTAATTAAGAATGACTCTTGAAGGAGCAGGTTTTGTGGGAGAAGAAAAGACGATTAGATTTGCCTATGAGTAGACATCCATGTGGGGATGTTGAGTAGGCCATTGTATATATGAGGCAAGAATTCAATGGGGGTATCTATGCTGGGGATAGATGGTATTAAAAGCTAGAATACTGGCTGTGATTACTAATGGAATGAGTGTAACTAGAGAAGAGAAAAGAATCAAGGACTGAGGCCTGGAGTACTCCAAAGTTTAGAGATCAGGGAAATGAAGAAGAAGTAGTGCAAAATAATAAGAAGGATTTTACAGTAAACCAAAAGAGAGTTTTTTGGAAGCCTACTATAAAAAGCATTTCAAGGATAGGGGAGTGATCAATTGTGTTGAATGCTGCTAATGTTTAAAGTAAGATAGGAGTCACATTGGGTGCAGCAGTTTAGGGGTCATTGGTGAGCTTTATAAAAGCAGTTTTGGTCAAGGGATAGAGATTACAGTGGATTTGAGGAGAATGGGAAGAGAAGAATGGAGACATTGAATATAGATCACAGTTTTGAGGTGTTTTGCTGTAAAAAGAGACACAGATTAACAGCTACACAGAACTGTGTGCCAAGTTTTTATATGAATTTGGAAAAGAGGAACAGTAGAGGGGCAAAATGGTGATACAGGAAAGAGAGATGCCTGAGAATAGGCAAGAAGTGGTAATCCAGCACCCAATTGGAACGCTTGGCCTTAGCTGGGCCCACCATTACCACATGTGCTGGGAGGGAGAATGGAGAATGTGTGGGTTCAGATGTGGGGAGGAAGCTGATGGTGGGAGCTTGTGGAAATTCTCTTCTAATTTCTGTATTTTCTTTTTCACTTAATATGAAGCAAGGGGAGGAAGGAAGAGAAGGTAGAAGATATGGAATAGTTGTCTGTAAGCTACAGTTGTGAATGTGTTAGCATCACTGCCAAGTAGCACTGTGTGCCCATGTGAAATAGTGATCCTCACCTTGAAGTGAGAACAGTCAGCACCAGTTTGATTTGTTTCTCAGCTGGAGCAAACTTCCTGGGGAAATGGGAGGGTAGGCCGAGGGAGTTCCTTTAACCAGGATGTGGGTTTTGCCCAATGAGTCAGATGAAGAAAGAAGAAGAAGCAAGTGAAGTCCAGGAGAGTATATGAGAGCCAAATGATTATATTGGCTACAAATGATTATATATGGATCATGACTTTTAAATAGATTAAGGATTAAAATGGTAGCAGAAGGATGATGAGGGACAGTGCAAGAGTAGTAGTTTCAGTGAAATGTATGTCCAAATGGAGTCAAAAGATTGTTGGGCTTTGGGTATTACTTAGAATGAGCTGCAGCTGTGTAGGGATACTTCTAAAGGAGGGTTCTGGAGTGAATACAGATATTGGTAATTCTAAGGTCAAGGGTATGACCATGGAAATAGATGGACATTTAAGGACATTGAAGAGAGGTGAAAATGTTGGAATTGCTTTAAGGATCATCTGTGTAGTTGATGAAATAATCACTATTCGTGACAAGAATAGTGTTAGAGTGCATGTCGGTGAGGCTGCAATTAAATCTTCAAGAAATGAGGAGGAGTGCCCAGGGATATGTAGATTACTGCCACAGGGAGGAGGAGTGGGTGGCATATTCTAAAAATATTTGATTCAAAACTGGGTGTTTTAGGGAAGTGGGAGGAGGAATAATCTGGAAGCATCTTCAGGCCTAATAGTAGTAGGGCCATGGGGTAAACATGTATAAGTTAAGTGTTGTCCTAAGGAGAGAGCCAAGATTCTGTAAAGTGAGAAAGTGAAGTATCAGAAACCCTGAACAAATAAACCATTAAAGAAATTGACTCCTTAGTTAAAATCTATTCTTAACTACCTCACCACCCCACCCCACCATACGAGTACACACAAATAGACTCTGGTGACTTCATTGGTAACTGCAATAAAATGTTCAGAAGCAGGTAATGTCAATCTCCTACAAACCATTCCAGACTTTGTACTATATATTTTACTTATTTTGTACAAGGTGGAGACTTTGTTTTCGGCAATAATAAACACCCAAATTAGCATAGAGGTTAGCCCTACAGGGTGGGAGGCGAAGGGCCATGCGATCTGGCTGCTACACATAGCGCACCTCAAATGGCTGATATTTTATTTCTTAGTCTAGTTGATGGGTATACGGGTCTATAGTTAACTATTTTTTGTAGGTTTTTATACAAATAAAATATTTCATAATAATGTTTAAAAACCAAATTGTGCTAAGGAAGTTGATATGTCATTTTTGAGGGGTGCTTGCCTGGCTCAGTCTGTAGAGCATGTGACTCAATCTTGGGGTTGTTAGTTCAGGCCCCACCTTGGGTGTAGAGCTTACTTAAAAATATCTATATTCTTTTTTAAAAAGATTTATTTATCTATTTTAGAGTGAGAGAGAGAGAGAGCTGGGGGGTGGCAGGGGAAGAGGGAGATGGAGAGAGAAACTCAAGACTCCACGCTGACCATGGAGCCTGATGTGGGACCTGATCTCATGACACTGAGATCACGACCTGAGCCAGAACCAAGAGTTGGACACTTAACTGCACTATGCAGGCGCCCCCAAAATATATATTCTTTTTTTTTTTTAAGATTTTATTTATTTATTTTTGCGAGAGAGAGAGCAGTGGGGAGGGGCAGAAGGACAGGGAGAAGCAGACTCTATGCTGAGCAGGGAGCCTTTCACGGAGCTTGATCCCAGGACCCCAGGATCGTGTCCCCAGCTGAAGGCAGACACATAACCGACTGAGCCACCCAGGTGCCCAAAAATGTATATTCTTTTGAGGACATTGGCGGTGAAACAAAGATGAGAGGAGAGCAACAATTTCAAGGGGCATTGTAGTCCAAGAAGTCTTGTTTCGTGTTTTGGTTTTTTTTATAATAGGCGGTTTTGGGGGTACGTTTAGTTTTTTTTTCCCAAAGATTTTATTTATTTATTTGACAGAGAGAGACACAGCGAGAGAGGGAACACAAGCAGGGGGAGTGGGAGAGGGAGAAGCAGGCTTCCCGCGGAGCAGGGAGCCCTAGGCGGGGCTTGATACCAGGACCCTGGGACCATGACCTGAGCCGAAGGCAGACGCCTAATGACTGAGCCACCCAGGCGCCCCAGTATGTTTAGTTTTTATAGGGAAAAGGTAAGCAAAGGGAGAATTTGAAAATACCTGATGAAGTCACAAAGAATCCTGGAAGAGATAGAACAACACTGACCAGTGGATTTTCTCAAAACAAGGGAATGGGAACCTCATACTCTGAAGTCAGGGAAATTTGTAGGTATTTGGATAAGAAGTTAAAGAAATTTATGTCTAATATGCTTACATTTCTCTACAAATTAGAAGGCATTTATGCTATAAGATAGTCCTTAACCTGTGCTCCAATACCTGCGATGCTTAAATGCTGAGCAGCCGGGTCTGTCTTCGGCTGGCTTTGGCTTTGGCTTTGTCTGTTCTGTACTTCTGGGTCCTGAACTTGTTTGCTTGTTTGTTTTTTCTTTGTTGTTTTAAGCTGTAGCTTCTAATAATGGTTCTACATCTGTCCTTTGGGGTATCACATAACAGCAGGCCATCACTTTCTGCAAACTCACATTTTACTTGTCACATTTAAATTATTCATATTTTCTTGTCCAGTAACCCTTTATAGAGAACAAAGAAACAAGCATTTCCTCTCATTGATTTTAATCACCTTAAGTTTGAAGGATACCTTGGCCACTTCTACATCCTTAGAAATTATGTTGAATTTTATAGTGTGATATGAATTACATATTCCAAGTATTTTATTTTAGTTGCATCTATAATAAAATTATCATTTGGTTTTGAAATTTCTTGAACTATGGTAGTACATTATATTTGCAATGCTTTTATGGGTTTCGATGAACAGAATTGAAAATTTGTTATTGACATAATTTTAAGTGGTTTTAAAGCATTATACACAATTTAAATGACATTAAATGAAAAACAGATATCTGGAGAATTTTTAGCATATTCAAGTAGAAGTGCTAGTACTACATTCTATATACTGATTATCACCACAGTTCTACATATTTTTGTTGTTCCATTAACAAAGAAACAATTATAGTTCCAGTATGTAGTTTACATTCATTTTATTACTTTCTACTTTTGGGGGGGATGATATTCTAAAATCTCCAAGATTACCCTTTCACTGTTGTGTTCATTTTTCCCTTAGAAAACTAATTCAGAACCGTGAAAAGTCTTTGGGCTCCTATGGAATCTGAATGAAATTTATAGAAGCCAATAAAGCAGTAAATTCGGGAGCGCCTGAGTGGCTCAGTGGGTTAAGCGTCTGCCTTCAGCTCAGGTCATGATCCCAGGGTCCTGGGATCGAGGCCCGCATGGGGCTCCCTGCCCCTCGGGGAGCCTGCTTCTCCCTCTGCTGCTGCTCTGCCTACTTGTTTTTTTTCTCTCTCTCTCTGTGTCAAATAAATAAATAAAATCTTAAAAAAAATAGTAGATTCACAGAAAAACATGTACGGCCATTTTCACTCAAACAGCATTGTGTTCATTTCAATATCCAAATTTCTTTCCCTAAAATTAACCTTTACATTATATTTCTTTCCACATCACTGTCTCCTTCTGTCTTACTCTCCTTCTGTCCTACCTGTCTTGCCTCCTTTCCATTTTCCCTCTCACTGCCCTATTTCAGAATATTGGAACTTACGACCGGGACTGTTGGTAAAATCTTCTAAATGGTCTCTGACTTCAGTCACCTCCTCCCTCCTCAATAATCTATCATTCCTACAACACCAGGGACACATTCTTTAAAAACAGGTAGATGATAACATTCCGCTCTTCAGAAATCTTCAAGAAATACCTCCTCCATCTTGCAATCAAAGTTCTTTACAATTTTACACAAGCCTGCCTTCCCAGCTTTTGCTTTTGTGACACCTTCCCATGGTATATACTTTCTATCTCATCTGGTATATTGGTTTTGCTCCCAAATCAACTGTGACATTCTAGCTTCTGTGACTTTGCTTAAGCTTTACTCCTCGTTTCTCAAAGATTCCTGTCAAGTCATATTGTCCTTTTGAAGGCACAGCTTTGATTCCAATTCCCCCTGGAAAAGACCATAAAGTATAAATATTACAAGCACAGCTACTGGTGTCAGACTGACTGATTTACACTGTGATCTACCCTTTGCTACCTGTATAACTTTAGATAAATCACTTAACTTATTGCATATGATGGTTTGTGGAACACATCCAAACTGTTCAAGGATGACTTGGGAAAAACAAAACAAAATTTAAGAACATTTTATCATGCATGTATTGAATTTTCCTTATAAAGCAGTACTTTGGAAAAACTATTTATTTAATCGAATGCAAAAACATCTGGGAATCTGGTAGAGAATTGTAATTTGTGGATGTACAGTAATATTCACAGTCAAAATCACATTATTTGGCACCCAGTCAAAAATTACAACCCAAAATTAGAAAAAAAGCAAAGCTAACTCAAAAATAATAGGCTTGTTTGGGGGGAAGGGGATTGCTGTGTGTTTTTTAGGCCAGAAATTGCCAAGCTTGTTCTAAAGTTTATATGGAGATTGAAAAGACCTAGGATATCCAAAACAACTTTGCTAAGGTAAAATGAAGTCAGAATAGTCACTCCACCTGACTTCAAGATTCATTATAAAGATACAATGTGTCAGGGGCACCTGAGTGGCTCAGTCGGCTAAGCATCTGACTCGGTTTCGGCTCAGGTCATGATCTCAGGGTCGTGAGATCGAGCTCTAAGTCTGGCTCCACACTCAGCAGGGAGTCTGCTTGAGATCCTCTCTCTCCTTTTGCCCCCCCCCCCCAAATAAATAGACAAACCTTAAAAAATACAGTGTGGTATTGATTATATAAAGATAGACACATAGATCAGTAGAACAGAATAGAAAACCCAGAAGAAAACCTACACATATGGTTAATGGTTTTTCTATAAGTGTTTCAAGGCAATATAATGAATAAAATTATTCCTTTCAGCAAACTGTGCCATAACAATTGTCTATCCACATGCAAAAAGTGAACCACAGCCCCATATAAAAATTAACTCAAAATGGGTCACAGACATAAATGTAAAATCTAAAACTTTAAAACTTCTAGGAGAAAGTTTGTGTGACCTTGATTAAAGGAAAGATTATTTCTACACCAAAAGCATACCATAAAAGACATCCAGAAAAGTTAAACTTAATGAATTGGGCTTCATTAAAATTAATTTCTGTTCTTCAAAAGACTGCTAGAGAATGAAAAGAGAAGCCATACGCAGAAGGAAAATTTTTCAAAGTATCTCCAAATGCAAGCACATGAAAAGATGTTTAATATCATTAGTTATTATGGAAATGCAAATCAAAAATATGAGGCACTGCTACACACGTATTAAAATGGCTAAAATTTAGAAGATTGACATACTCAACTGGTTGTAGCATATAGAGTAACTCTTACATGTTCCTGAAGGGAATGCAAAACGGTACAGTCACTTTGGAAAGTAATTTATCAGTTTGTTAAAAAGCTGAACGTACACTTACGATTTCACACAGCCATTCCGCTCCCAGATATTTACTCAAGTTAAATAAAAGCATACACATATGTGCACACACACACACACTCAGCTTTATTTTTATTTTTTATTGAGGTATAATTGACATATAACACATTAATTTCATGTGTACAACATAGTGATTTGATATTTGAATACACTGAAATCATCACCACAATAAGTCTGGTTACCATTCATCACCATACATAGTTATAATTTTTTTTTCTTGTAATGAGAAGTTTTAAGATTTACTCTCTTAGCAACTTTCAAATAGACAATACAGTATTATTAACTGTAGTCACCATGTTATACATGACGTCCCCAGGATTTACTTATTTTATAACTGGAAGTTTCTACCTTTTGACTCCCTTCATCTGTTTCACCCATACCCTATCCCCCACCTTGGGCAGCATCAGTCTCTTCTCTTTACCTATGAGTTTTTCTTTGTTTGTTTTGACATAATTTTGTATTTTTTAGATTCCACATATAAATGAAATCATATGGTATTTGTTTTTCTCTGTCTGACATTACAGTTAGCAATAATCATAGCAGCTTTATTTGTAATAGCCCCAAATGGGAAACAACCCCAATTTCTGTCAATGTGAATAAATAGCCACAAAAATGAATGAACCATTTGATACATGCAATGATAATGATGAATCTCAAATCAATTATACAGAGTGAAAAAAGTGATACTGAAGAGTCATACTGTGTGAGTCCATCAATAAAGTTCTAGACACATAAATGAATCTATAGGGTCATAGAGCATATGTGGGGTTAGGCTAGATTGTGCATGAAGGAGGGATTACAAAGAGTTTGAGGAAACTTTTGAGGATAATGGTTATGCCCATTATCTTTATGGTAGTGATGGTTTCATAGGTGTATACATATTTCAAATGTTACCAAATTGTATGGTTTAATTATGTACATTTTATTGTATATCAGTTGTATCTCAAAGTGTTAAAAATGAAAATAATAGATTTAGGCAAGTATCTGATTCTAAAGTACCATTAACCCGTGTAGTGTATACTCTTAAAGGCAGGGACAGTGTTCTTTTGTCCCTTTTGAAATCTTACTCTCTGGTATAGCATCTTAAATATAATAAATATGATATAAGTCCTCTTCAAATTGAATTGAGACAATTACAGTCTTTCAGATCGCAAACCAACAAAAAGGAATGATAAAGTAATAGAGTATTTGATATTCAGAAATCATGATGGATTCTGTCTCTGATATTTTAGCTCAGTGTATTATATCATTGGCAGCATGAAACCAAAAATGTATGGTTTGTACCACTTTGTAAGTGGCAAGGGGATCTTTCATGGCCATAGGTTAAACCCAAATGTCTAAATAATTTCTTTGTGAAAGAGTGTACTCAACCACATGACTAATGGAGCATTAAGGCATGAATGGTTCAAACAACCAACTCACACAAACTATGGGAACACATCACAAAATCCATCCTACTAACAATAAATCGGTGGCCTTATTTTTAATGCCTGGTAGACAGCATGTTTTTGTTTGGTTTCATTTTCTCTGTTTCTTTGTTGTTGTTGATGTTTTCTTCCTTCCTTCCTTCCTTCCTTCCTTCCTTCCTTCCTTCCTTCCTTCCTTCCTTCCTTTTCCTCCTTTCCTTCCTTCCTCCCTTCCTTCCTCCTCTCCCTCCTTCCCTCCTTCCCTCCTGCCTGCTTTAACCCTAGGAGCAATTGGCAGATAATCATTTTCCATTTTAGCTGAACAATCTAATAAATGCAAATACTACCTTGAAATCAGAATGTGGAGGAGATTTGCTACTTAGCTAATAAATCCAGACATTATAAACACCCTTAGTTAAGCCATTTTGGGGAAAAAATGTGACTTTATTGTATCAATGGGCCCTAGGTCTGAAATAAGTGATAGGATTCCCAGACTCTGCCCTCAGAGCTTTACAGTGAGCCAATTTTCATACTGCATAATCTACTCGGGGAAAAAAATGTGACCTGTTTGATATTAAGTTATACCTATTGGTTGTTTATAAACCAGAAGCGGTAGATGAGTGATAGATAGCATCTATTGAGCTAACAGCATTCTAGTTCCTTGGTATTGAGACTAACAATAAATCATTGGTTCAGTCATTTTTTCTGAGTATAATATACTAGCCACTGAGTTGGGGGCTCTTGGTGTGCAACAAAGACAAATCAGAATTTCTCTCTTTTTTTGAGTTTGCAATAAAATCAATGAGACAAACAGCTAGGAAACATATAAAGCAGAGTCAAGTAATGCTAAAAGTGAGGCAAGAAATTTTCTGGGAGAGTATAGAAGGAATAATTATCATAAGATCGTAGTAGTTCCTGAAGCCCAAGAAGATATTTTTCTCATTAAATGTGACTATTATTTGGTTTAACTATTCATGAAACAAAGGCAGCTGTCAGGTGAATAAGAAGGCATGATTTTTTTACCTGCTCTGGTATCGCTGCTGTGGTAACATTCATCAACTCTGTCTTTGCCTAAGTTCTCTATCTTTTTTTTTAAGATTTTATTTATTTGACAGAGAGAGACACAGCGAGAGAGGGAACACAAGCAGGGGGAGTGGGAGAGGGAGAAGCAGGCTTCCTGCGGAGCAGGGAGCCCGATGCGGGGCTCGATCCCAGGACCCAGGGATCATGACCTGAGCTGAAGGCAGACGCTTAATGACTGAGCCACCCAGGCACCCCAGTTCTCTATCTTTAATAGAGAAAAATAATATCAGTGCATTTCAAAGAGCTTTTATGATGTGAATCATTGCCACAGAAACGACTACTGAATACCAGAGCACAAAGGACAGTTGTTACAGAAAGTTAAACATCTGTAACCATGGGAAAATGACTTTCAATGTATCCTTTACCCTGATAAGTGAAACTAGTCATGTAAATCACATAAGAGACTCCATTTTATTAATTCCATCTTGTACCCTTATTACTAACAATCCTGCCATTTGAATAAAATAAAAGTACAATTATTTGATGGACATATTATAAATTATTGTTTGTGAACAAAATATGACTCATTCTGTCATATTAAATTTATATATTGAAATCTACTTTATTTGATTAAGGAAGTAACTAAATATCAAGAGTATAACATTGAAAAATTTGACCTATGAAGTGACAGATAAAACATAACTTGGAATTTCAAAATGTGATGTGCAACATAGTACTAGAACTTCTAGCCAGGGCACTAAGGCAAAAAAAAAAAAAAAAAAAAGTAAAGAAGAAAAAAAGGCATACAGATTGGAAAGGAAGGAATAATATTGTTCCTATTTGCAGAGGACATAATTGTTTATATACAAAATCTCAAGGAATCTACAAGTCTCCTAGAACTACTAAGTATGTTTAGTAGTGTCATAGTGTACAAGGCCAACACACAAAAATCAGTTGTGTTTCTATATGTTAGAAATGAACATTTGGAAACCAGAATTAAAAATACAATGCCATTGGGTGTTCAGTTTGAGAAGTTCTTTATAGATCTTGGATACCAGCCCTTTATCTGTAGTGACAGGGAAAGAAACAACAAAAGCTGGAGAGGTTGTGGAGAAAGGGGAACCCTCTTACACTGTTGGTGGGAATGCAAGTTGGTACAGCCACTTTGGAAAAAATGTGGAGGTTCCTCAAAAATTTAAAAATAGAGCTACCCTATGACCCAGCAATTGCACTTCTGGGTATTTACCTCAAAGACACAGATATAGTGAAAAGAAGGGCCATATGCACCCCAATGTTCATAGCAGCAATGTCCGCGATAGCCAAACTGTGGAAAGAGCTGAGATGCCCTTCAACAGACGAGTGGATAAAGAAGATGTGGTCCATATATACAATGGAATATTACTCAGCCATCAGAAAGGATGAATACTCAACTTTTACATCAACATGGATGGGACTGGAGGAGATTATGCTAAGTGAATGAAATAAGTCAAGCAGAGAAAGTCAATTATCATATGATTTCACTTATTTGTGGAACATAAGGAATAGCATGGAGACATTAGGAGAAGGAAGGGAAAAATGAGGGGGGACGGAATTGGAGGGAGAGATGAACCGTGAGAGAATATGGACTCTGAGACACAAACAGGATTTTAGAGGGGAGGGGGGAGGGGGGATTGGTTAGCCCAGTGATGGGTATTAAGAAGGGCACGTACTGCATGGAGCACTGGGTGTTATAAGAAAACAATGGATCGTGGATCACCACATCAAAAACTAATGATGTATTGTATGGTGACTAACATAACATAATAAAATTAAAAAAAAATACAATGCCATTTATAGTCACTCCAAAGAAAATGAAATACTTAGGTACACACTTAATCAACATTTAAAAAGTTGTTCTGTGAAAGAAGGCACTGTTAAGAGAATGAAAAGAGAAAATAGAGACTGGGAGAAAATTTGTAAATTGCATATTTGAAGAAGGACTTGTATTCAGAATGTATAAAGGACTCCAAGCTCTACAGCGGAAAAGCAACCAACCTAATAAAAAATGGGCAAAACGTTTGAAAAGACATGTTACCAAAGAAGATATACAAATGGGGGCGCCTGGGTGGCTCAGTTGGTTGAGCGACTGCCTTCGGCTCAGGTCAAGATCCTGGAGTCCCGGGATCGAGTCCCGCATCGGGCTCCCTGCTCAGCAGGGAGTCTGCTTCTCTCTCTGACCCTCCCCCCTCTCATGTGCTCTCTCTCTCTCTCTCTCTCATTCTCTCTCTCAAATAAATAAATAAAATCTTAAAAAAAAAAGAAGATATACAAATGGCAAATAAGCACATGAGAAGATATTCAATATCACTTACCATTAGGGAAAGGCACATTAAGAACACAATGAAATATCACTATAAAACGATCAGAATGACTGAAATAAAACAAAGTGGTAACTGGGATGCCTGGCTGGCTCAGTGGGTGGAGCATGTGACTCTTGATCTGGGGGTTGTGAGTTCCAAGCCCCGAATTGGGCCCCCAAAGCCTACTAAAAAAAATGGTGGTGACACTACAATGAGGTATCATCTCACATCTGTTAGAATGGCTATAATCCAAAAGACTTGAGATAACAAGTGCTGGGGAGGATGTGGAGAAAGGGGAACCCTCGTGCACTGTTGGTGGGAATGTAAAGTGGTACAGCAATTATGGAATACAGTATGGAGGATCCTCAAAAAATTAAAAATAGAACTATATGATCCTATTTCTGGGTATTTATCCAAAAGGATTGAAATTAGGATCTCAAAGAGATATTAGCACTCCCATTTTCATTGCAGTGCTATTCACAATAGCCAAGATGTGGAAACAACTTAAATGTCCATCAGTGGGTGAATGGATAATGAAAATGAAGTATATACAAACAATGGAGTATTATCCAGCTTTATAATAAGCAGGAAACCCTACAATACGTGATAGCATGTATGAATCTTGAGGACATTATGCTAAGTGAAATGAGCCAGTTGCCGAAGGACAAATCCCACATGTGTCCACTTATATGAGATATTGAAAATAGTCAAACTCATAGAAGCAAAGAATAGAATGGTGGTTGCCAGGGACCGGGAGAGGTGGGGGATGGGGAATTGCTAATCAGCATGTATAAAATTTCATGTATGCAAAATGAATAAGTTCTAGATATCTGATGTACAACATTGTGCCTGTAGATAACAATACTGTATTTTACACTTAAAAATCTAAGAGGGTACATGTTGTGTTTTTTACCACAATAAAAATATAAATTAATTTAAAAATTGTGTAATTAGGTACATAGTTGATGACTGTGATTGTGTCTTGATATACTATTTATCAAAAAAGATATCATTACTGGGGTGTCTGGCTGTCTCAGTCAGTAGAGCATGTGACTCTTGATCTTGGGGTCATGATTTCGAGCCTCACGTTGGGTATAGAGATTACTTTAAAAAAAAAGATACCATTGCTTATCCTTTCCAGTATTTTTTAACCTTGAATCTTATTTTGTCTGATATGTATAATACCCTTCTGCTTTGATTCTTTTAGCACTTCATTAATAAATTTTTCCATCTTTTATTATTAAGCTCTTTGTATCAGTACAATTTAACAGTATCCCTTGTGAACAGCTTCTGGTTGTGTTATTTTTGTATGTTTTGCTTTGTTTTCTTCTATTTTGAATTCTCTGACTTTTAATAGGGGAATTTAATGTGTTCACATTTATCACAATTTCTGGAATGTTTTATTTTAACTCTCTTATTTTATATACTTAAATTTCCATGCTTTTACATTTTTGCTTCTTAAGAACAGACTCTTGTTGAATTGACGAAATTTTCTTTGTTTTATGTTTTTCTAATGGTTTAGAACTTACGCATCTTAACATTGTTTGACAAACTGCCATTTAAGCCCATATGTTCTATCAGCATCTAGAATTAATACTTACATCTTACTCCCAAAGACAAGCCATTTATCATGAAACCACTTACCCCTGCTATATTTCCTTGGTAGTAAAACCGTGTATATGGACAGGCTCATTATAAAAAAATGATAGTATATCAAATTTTTGCATCTTCAAATATCATTGACTACCAAATTAAGTGTTTGCATCAATAAATATTAACAAAGACCAAATTAAAGCACAAGTAGCCATTTAAGGAGCAAATCTAAAATGAATTCAGTTACTAGTAACCATTATCTTAGAATTTATTTTCTCAATACTAGCATTCCTACACTTCAATTATTACTTTATATAGAAATACATAGATATAACTTTATATATGTGTATATATAATTGTATGTTATATAATTATATATTATGAATAAATATAATTTTATATACTTGGCTTTGGAATACCACTCTCAGTTGTAAGGCTGACATACTCAGAGTTCTGACACACCTTCTTTAATTCAATATAATCAGAACTTTTATAAGAGTATTTACTATTTATATATGTTCCAAAAACAGTGCTCAGTGACTTCTACTACCTTCCAAATAGCTGAATTCATGCATATATTGAATATAAATATGAGATTTGTCACATCTCTAATCAAGAGGAATAAAGATTCATTTTAAGAGATAAATCGGATGTACCAAACTATGCTAAGGATATTTACAGCATGAAGGCTATAAATATGCATTTCCATTTGATCACTTGTATCAGTAGTTATGCTAAAGGACCATTAACAAATTGTAAACAGACTTAGAATAAAGCAAAATAATGGCCTTAAGTACAGTTTGATTGAGCAACTGAAATGTATCTAAATCTGACATCTGTAGAATGCTGTAAAGAGAATCAAAACCTTTTTTTGTTTTAAAGCATGCTCACAGTACCTATTAACATTGCTAACAAGTGTCTGTTTATAACTTCCTAAATTTCATTTTCTTAAATCATATATCACAGTTTTTTTTATACTTAAGTATTTTTGTGATAGGTTTCATTTTTTCCTTCTCTTACTCCCATAATCAGTTTGAGTCAAATTTACTGAGAACTTTTTATGTGCTGGGCCTGTTTTGCAATAGTGTGAATGAGTTACTGCTCTGCCAAGAGTGTGCGCCTCTTTCTCACCTGTGTTATCCCTTGTCTTACAACAGAAGTTCAGCCCACTCATAATTTCTGCAACACTACAACCCTTTAAGAAGTCTTGTTTGTGTTATAAATGACTTTGAATTTTGCAAAACACTGATCGTGTGTGCACATAAGTCACACATTTGGATGCACCAGTTTAGAACACATATCTGTTGTCATGAATGCCCACAACATACATGTACATGTATTCATGAATGCTTATGAGTGCATGTGTGAGTGCACATGCGCACACAGATCTAAGAAATGTATTTCAGGGTGTCCACACCATCATCAAACCACTAGTGCTTTGTGATAAATATTTAAACTCTACTACTATATAGTCTTTTCTCTGAGCATCTTTTCATATGTTTACTAATCATTTGTATTTCTCTTTCTGTGAATGTCCTGCATGTCTTCTTTGCCTGCTTTTCTATTTAGGCTAGTTTTTCTTTTCAACACATAGATTCACCCTACATGTTTAGAATAACTCTTTGTCGTGTTTCCTCAAAATATTATATCCCAGTCTGTTGTGTCTTTTTGTAATGTTTCATTTTAAAATAATTTTATACTCAAAAGAATTGCAAAGTTTTTTGTGCAGAGTTACTGGACACTGCTTAGTGATCTTCCCCTGGTTGTAAATATCCTACATAATAAGCATGATAAAATTATCAAAACTAAGAAATTCATGTTGATACAATACTATTTACTAAACTGTGGACTTTATTCAGATTTCACCAGGTTTTCTACTAATCTCCTTTTTTGGTTTCAGAATCCAATCTAGGGTCCCTCATTTGATTTAGTTGCCATGCCCCCCAGGCTCCTTCCTTCTCTTTCATAACCTTGAAACTCTGGTCAGGTGTTTGTTGAATGCCCCTCGATTTGTTTTTTCCTAATGTATTTTTTTCTTGATTAGACTGAGGCTATTGATTTGGGGATGAATACCACATAAATGCTGTGTCCTTTACCTTGCAGCATATAAGGATATTCATGATATCAGTAAGTCCTATTACAGGAGATGTAAACTTCGATCGCTTTGGTGAAGTTGGTGTCTGCCACATTTCTCCACTCTAAAAGTTATTTTTTTTCCTTTCCATATACTACACCTAAGAAGCTTATCATTAAGTCGAGTCCATGCTTAAGTGTGTGGAAATTTAAGCTACAGGGTGCCTGGGAGGCTCAGTCGGTTAAACATTGGACTCTTGATTTCAGCTCAGGTTGTGATTTCAGGGTCCTGAGATCAACCCCACATTGGGCTCCACACTCAGCACAGAGTCTGCTTCTCCCTCTCCCTCCCCCCGTTTGCATACATGCTCTCTCTTTCTCTCAAGTAAATAAATAAACTCTTTTAAAAAAAATGAAAAGAAAAATTAAGCTATACTTCCCAAGATATGTCAAAAGTTTTGGGAAAATATGTTAAAACCACCAAAGTCATTAATTTTAGGGGGAGATACTTTGAGTCTATGCAAATATCCTGTTTCTCTTAAACTTTTGCCAATTATTATTACTTTTCACAGTGGATCTTGCCTGCCACAATTATCACTGATGTTCTTTTATTTTTTTTAAGATTTTATTTATTTATTTATTTATTTATTTATTTATTTATTTGAGAGAGAGCACAAGCCAGGGGAGGGGGGAGCAGAGGGAGCGGGACAAGCAGACTCCGAGCTGAGCACAGAGCCCGACATGGGGCTCAATCCCACAACCCTGAGATCATGACCTGAACTGAAACCAAGAGTAAGTCACTTAACCAACTGAGCCACCCAAGTGCCCCTATCACTGATGTTCTGATGGCGGTTATCTATTTCTCACATTCCCACCACCATTCATTTAAAATTTCCATCATTTATTTACATCGGTTTGGGCTCACAGGTATTAATTGTATTTTTTGGGTTTTAATCCCAAACTACCATTATTTATTTTACTTTTCATATTGCTCTACCTATGGCCAATTGGATCTATTTTGGGTTGGTGCCTATGTCCTTTTGACATTCCTTCTACCCACCCCCCTCTCTGCCTTTGCACTTGTATATGCTTTCTGGCATCACAAGATGTTCTAGGTGCACCACTCATTTTTTTTTTTTAACCTTTCCTCTCTCATTTCTTTTTTTTTTTTTTTAATAGACTTTATTTTTTAGAGCAGTTTTAGGTTCACAGCAAAATTGAGAAGAAAATACAGAGTTTCCAGCCCCTGGCTGGCTCCCCCATGCACAGCCTCCCCCACCATCAACACCCCCACCAGAGTGGCACATCTGTTCCAGTCCACGAACCTGCATTGACACATCATGATCACCCCACATTCACAGTTTTCATTAGCATTCACTCTTGGTTGGTTTACATTCTGTGGGTTTTGACAGATGTATAATGATAGTAGCACTGCCCTAAAAACCCTCTGGGCTCTGCTTATTCACCCCTCCCTTCCCCACCCCCTGGCAACCACTGATGTTTTTACTGTCTCCACAGTTTTGTCTTTTCCAGAATGTCATAAATTTGGAACCATACAGTGCATAGCCTTTTCAGATAGGCTTCTTTCACTTAGTAATACCCATTTAAGTTTCCTCTGTCTTTTCATGGCTTGATAGCTTCTTTCTTTATTTTTTTAAAATTTTATTATGTTATGTTAATCACCATACATTACATCATTAGTTTTTGATGTAGTGTCCCATGATTCATTGTTTGCCTTTAACACCCAGTGCTCCATGCAGAATGTGCCCTCTTTAATACCCATCACCAGGCTAACCCATCCCCCCACCCCCCTCCCCTCTAGAACCCTCAGTTTGTTTCTCAGAGTCCATAGTCTCTCATGGTTCATTTCCCCCTCCAATTTTCCCCCCTTCATTCTTCCCCTCCCGCTACCTCCTTCTTCTTCTTCTTCTTTTTTTTTTTTTTAACATGTACTGTATTCTTTGTTTCAGAGGTACAGGTCTGTGATTCATCGGTGTTACACAATTCACAGCGCTCACCATAGCACATACCCTCCCCAGTGTCTATCACCCAGCCACCCCATCCCTCCAACCCCCCCCACTCCAGCAACCCTCAGTTTGTTTCCTGCAATTAAGAATTCCTCATATCAGTGAGATCAGATGATACATGTCTTTCTCTGATTGACTTATTTCGCTCAACATAATACCCTCCAGTTCCATCCATGTCGTTGCAAATGTCAAGATTTCATTCCTTTTGATGGCTGCATAATATTCCATTGTATATATATACCACATCTTCTTTATCCATTCATCCATGATGGACATCTTGGCTCTTTCCATAGTTTGGCTATTGTGGACATTGCTGCTATAAACATTGGGGTGCATGTACCCCTTCGGATCCTGGCTCCTTTTATTAGTAAATGGTATTTAAAGACAGAAATTTGGGAGCTATGTGTGTGTTCTTAGTGGGTTGTCATTGTTTCTAGGCCCCCACAGAGTTATGAATTAAATGTATGTGAACTAAGTATACAGAATATATACTTATATAAATATAATTATCTTTATATTTGTTTATCTATATGACTATATACATACTAAAATAAACATGAGTTCTTAAGATACTTGCAAATGTAATCCACTACCACAGGGTTCATTAGAGCTTTCTCTTTTGCTTAATTGGAACTTCTTTCTTTGACAGTGAGAAACTTGGTTCTCACTACGACAATGTATTTTACTTATTTTTTACAACCTAGGATACATGTATAGTGATTTCAGATTTGCTAACCCTTAGTCTTATGAAAACCAAATTTTACAATTAGAGCACAAGGCTTGTATACAAGTCTTTTTGTCTTTAACCTTACAGTATCTAATCAAAGCACCATTTTCAAAAACTTATGATGTACTATATGCTGGCTAACTGAACGTAATCAAAAATCATTTTCTTTTTTTTAAAGATTTTATTTATTTATTTTTGAGAGAGAGAGAGAGTGCACAAGCACAAACTGGGGGAGGGGCAGAGGGAGAGGGAGAAGCAGACTCCCTGCTGAGCAGGAAGCCCGATGCAGGGCTCGATCCAGGACCCCGGAGTCATGACCTGAGCCGAAGGCAGATGCTTAACCAACTGAGCCATCCGGTGCCCCAAAACAACATTTTCAAAAGTTGCTTACATCACCTTCTTTCTTCCACACCTCCTCAGTATTGTTATGACCTAGATTTTACTATTAGATTCATTTGTCACAGTCTGCATTCCATCTTGAATTTCTGTGACATTCTGTTTGATTTTTAAAAATTTTTCACTAATATTAAATCTTTGTAGTGTATAGTTCTAAGGGTTTTGACAAATGCAGAGTCATGTATCGACTTCCACAGAAGCACACAGAAGGGGTCCAACACCATGAAAGTTAGCTTGCACTGACCCATTGTAACCTACCTCCTTTCCCCAATGCCTGAAAGCCACTGGTCCTGTTCTCCATTCCCATACATTTGCCTTTTCCAGAATGCCATATAGATGGAATAACACAATATGCAGCTTTTCTGGCAGGCTTCTTTCAATTAGAAAGATACCTTTGAAAACCATCCATGTTATTGTATAGATTGATCAATGGTTCCTTCCCTTTCATTTCTGAGTATTCTATGTTATGAATGTACCATAGTTTGGTTTATATTAACTCAGGGAGAGACAACTGGTTTGTTTTCAGATTTTGGCAATTAAGAATAAAACTGCTATAAACATTCATATACAGGTTTTTGTGTGAACATAAGTTGTCGACTCGCTTGGGTAAATGCCTGGGAATGCAATTGCTGAGTTGTATGGCAAATTTCACTTTGTAAGAAAGGGCCAAATTTTGCATTCCCACCAACTGTGTGTTAAATTATAGATACCCCACATCCTCACCAGTACCATTTTTTCCTTTTCTTTTTTGTCTTTTAATAAATGTGTAGTGATACCTTATTGCGATTTTAACTTTCATTTCTCAAATGAAAAATGATGAATAACATTTCCAATGCTCATTTGCAATCTCTATATATTCTTTGCTGAAATGTCTGTTCAGAACTCTGGCCCATTTATTGTTGTATTGTTACTGAGTTTTAACTCAACTCTATTGTATAGAGAATATATAATCACATAATCAAATATGTTATTTGAAAAATGTTTCCTAGTCTGCAGCTTGTCTTTTCATTCCATTAGCACTGTCTTTTACAGAGCAAAAGTTTTAAATTTTCATAAAGTTCAATTTATCAGTTTATTATTTGAAGGGCCGTGCTGTTGGTGTTTTATCTAAAAGCTCTTTGGCAAACCTATCACACAAATTTTTAATTATTTTTAGTATAAGTTGTGCAGTATGTGGCAAAGTTCATTTTAATGCTCAAGAATGTTCTATTGTTCCACCACCATTTCTTGAAAAGTTTACTTATTGAATTGCCTTTGCACAGTTATTAAAAATCACTTATCTGCATTGGTGTGTGTCTCTTTCTGAGTCTGTTGTTACATTAGAAAAGTGATAAAAGTGTCGCTCCTAGTGCCAACACCAGAGTGCTCACTGTAACTTTATAAGTCAAAATTGAATAGTTTGAGTATTTGAACATTATTCTTTTTCAGAATTGTCTTGGATATTCTAGTTTCTGTGCCTTTATATGTACATTTTAGAATGAGGTTGTCAATATCTATAAGAAGCTTGACAATTTTGATTGGACTACGTTGTAGGTATGGATCAAATCAGAGAGAACCAACATTGTAACAACATCGAATCTTCCAATCTACGATTAAGGTATATCTCTCCACTTAACTAAGGCTTACTCTGATTTCATCACTCTGTTTTGTAGCATGCAGCACAATGATCTGGCACATATTTTGTAAGATTCATACCTACTTATTTTTATCTTTGTGCTAGTGTCAGTGGTATTGTATTTTTAATTTCAAACTCTGGTTGTTTGTTGCTGTTAAAAGAACATGCTTTATTTTATATTTGACCTTGTGTTCTGTATAAGCAATAATGTTTTCTGCTATTAGAGACAGTTTGAATTCTTTTTTTTTTTTTTTTTAAGATTTTATCTATTCACTTGAGAGAGGGAATGAGAGAGAGCACAAGCTGGGGGAAGGGAGGCAGAGGGAGTAGCAGACTCCCCGCTGAGGAGGGAACCCGATGCGCGATGTGGGGCTAGATTCCAGGATCCAAGATCATAACCTGAGCTGAAGGCAGACATTTAGCCCACTGAGCCACCCAGGCGTCCAGAGAGAGTCTGAATTCTATTTCAAATATTTTTTTGACTTATAAAATAGTTTAGAATTTAAAGCGTGATGCTCAAGAAACAACATCTTAGCCTTGGTCTTGAACTTAGGGGGAAAGCATTCATACTCTCACCATTAAGAATGTTGTGAGCTGGAGGATTTTTAATATATGACCTTTATTAGGTTGTGTATGTTGTCTTCAACTCCAAGCTTCTTGAGACATTTTATTAAGATTTGCTTTTGAAATTTGTTAGATGCTTTTTCTGAGTCTATTGATATGATCATATAATTTTTTCCTCTATATGGTCTGTTTCTATGTTAAAATATATTGATAGATTTTCAAACGTCAAACCAGTCTTTCATTTTTGGAATGAAACCCACTTGTTTTTGATGTATTATCCTTATTATGTATAAGTAGATTGGATTTGTGAATATTCTGTTGAGGGTTTTGCATGTATGTTCATCAGAGTTACTGGTCTATACAGATAATTGATCTGTAATGTCATTGTCTATAATATTAGAATAATGCTGGAATCATAATATGGGAAAAGAGGTGTTTATTTTCTACTTTCTGGATGATATCATGTACAATTGGTATTTCTTCCTTAAATGTTTGGTAGAATTTGCCAGCGAAACCATCTAGGCTTGGCGTTTTCTTTGTTTTGGAAAGTTTTTCAACTACAAATTCAATTTCTTTGGTAAAGATGTAGGATTGTTTAGATTACCTATTTCATTTAGAGTAAGTTTTGGTAATTAGTAGCTGTGAAGGTATTCAACATACATTTTATGTAAATTATTACACTTGCAGACACAGAGTTATTTGTAACATCCCCTTATTTATTTACTGTCTGTCTGGGCAGTAGTGATAGCCCCTCTTCCATTCTTGATAGTGGCAATTTGTGTGTTCTCTTTTTTTTTTCTTGGTCAGAATGGCTGGAAGTTTATCAATTTTGTTGATCTTCTCAAAGAACCAACTTTTGATTTGACATTTTTTCTATTGTTTTCTTTTCTCAATTTAGTTTTCCTGCTCAAATCTTTATTATTTCCTCCCTCTGCTTGTTTTGTGTTTAATTTGCTCTTTCTCCATAATTTCTTAAAGTTGAAGATTAGGTTATAGCTTTAAAATTTTCTTCTTTTAGGGTTGCCTGGATGGCTCAGATGGTTGGGCATCTGCCTTCAGCTCAGGTCATGGTCTCCAGGTCCTGGGATGGAGCCCCATGTTGGGCTCCCTGCTCAGCGGGGAGTCTGCTTCTCCCTCTGCCTCTCCCCCTGCCCGTGCTTTCTCTGTCTCTCTCGCTCTCTCAAGTGAATAAGTAAAAAAATCTTTAAAAAATAAAATAAATTTTTTCTTTTAATGCTTCAAATATAATTAAATATAATAGATACCATTAAACATAAGCATTTAGTATTACATAAAGATTTTATTTATTTATTTATTTGCTTATTTATTTAAGAGAGAGCAAGAGTGAGAGAGCACAAAACAGAGGGAGAGGCAGAGGGAGAAGGAGAAGCAGGCTCATGAACTGAGCCAAAGGCAGACACTTAACCAACTCAGCCACCCAGGCACCCTGCATTTAGTATTATAAAATTCTTCATAAGTTTTGCTTAGATGCATCCCATAAATTTTGATGTTTTATATTATAATTTTAATTCATTTCAATAATTTCTATTTTACTTTAAGATTTAGGTGTATATTATTTAATTTTAAATTATTTGAGGATTTTCTAGGTAAGTTTTAGTTACTAATTTCTAGTTTAATTTCTTTGCTGGCCAAGAACATTATTCATATGTTTTCTATCTTTAAACACATTAAGGTTTATTTTGTGACTCAGAATATGGTCTCATTTGGTAAACATTCCACGTACACTTGAGAATTCTTCACAAGCTTTTTGTGATCAGTTCCTCATTTGTAAAAGGGAACTAAAAATAGTACCTATGTATGAGGTTTGTTTGCATTCTGCTATAAGTAAAGGATAACCTGAAAAATACTTGCTTAATAAGTAAGAATTTTTTTCACTCAAACAACAAAAATTATAGGAGTAGGCACACAAGGGTTGGTATAAATGCTCAAAGAGGTCATCAAAAATTATTCTTTTATATCTTCCTGTTCATAACAACTTCATTTAGTGCTTTTGCTGTTTGTGACCATAAGATGCCCATTCGGTCTCCAGGCATTATATTCTCACTCTAGGAGGAAAAATAAAGAATGAAGAAGCAGAAGGATTGTGCCTACAGTAAAGAAAAAAAATCATCCCAGAAATTCTCAATTTCAAGGGAACATGGGGTGAGGGTAGTCTACTTTTATTTGAAAGCGGACAAATATTTATTAAAACATATACTATAGGGGTGCCTGGATAGTTCAGTCGGTTAAGCCTCCAAGTCTTTGTTTCAGCTCAGGTCTTGATCTCCAGGTCATGAGATCAAGCCCCAGGTCGGGCTCCACACTCTGTTCGGAGTCGGCTTCAGATTCTTTCTCCCTCTCCCTCTGCCCCTCCCACTTGTGCTCTCTCTCTCTCTCTCTAAAATAAATAAATAAATCTTTAAAATGTATAACAATAAACCTTAAGGCAATAACTAACAAACTTTTAAAAAGGTATACACAGTGAGCAAATAGAAAAGGTAAAATTGAATAAAAATGCTCAACTAATCCAAGTGAAGGCAGAAAGGAGGAGAAACAAAGATAGAAGAAGGGCGCCTGGGTGGCTCAGTCGTTGGGCATCTGCCTTCGGCTCAGGTCATGATCCCAGGGTCCTGGGATCGAGCCCCATGTTGGGCTCCCTGCTCGGCAGGAGCCTGCTTCTCCCTCTCTCACTCTCCCTGCTTGTGTTCCCTCTCTCGCTGTCTCTCTCTCTCTGTCAAAAAATAAATAAAATCTAAAAAAAAAAAAGATAGAAGAAATAGAAAACAGTGAGATACAGATTTTAATCCAACCAAATCGGTAGCAATTTTAAATGTGAGTAGTCTAAACATATCAGTAAAAATTCAGAGATTGTTAAATTGAATAAAAAAGCAACATAGAACTAGATGCTGTCTTTGAGAACCCCACTTTATGTATAAAGATGTAGACAACCTACAAGTAAAAAAGATGAAGAAAGTTATATAGTGCATATACTAACAAAATGAAAGTTGGAGTAGTTCTGTTGATATCAAAGTAGAAATCAGGATGAGAAACACCATCACAGATAACGAGAAACATTACACAATGATAATGTTGCAAATGATTCAAGGAGATATAACATAACAAATATTTTTTTCACAGTTACAGCCTTAAGAAGTAGAAGAGTTGAGGTTTAAACTAAAGCACTTTCTTAATATATTTCCCATGTATATTCAAAATTCTTCCTGAGCTTGCAACTCAGTTTCACTAAGTTATCTGTTAATTCCTGCGCCAATGTCACAATCTTGATTAAAATTGCTTTATAGTGTATTTTAATTCCTGTAAAGGTTAATTCCCTTGCTGTTAATTTTTTAACAATCTCTTGGTGTTTCTCATAAATATTCTTTCATATTAACTTTAAAGGATATTCTGTTGAGTATGAACAAGTCTACACACATAAATTTCCACCACTTAGATGAAATAAACCAATTCCTCAAAAATTGCAAACTGCCACAACCTATTCAATATGAAGTAGACAGTCTGAATAGCCTTATAGGTAGTAAGGAAATTGAGCTTGTAATTCTTATGGCTGCTCTGCTTTCAAGGAGCCTCAGATGAAGAAATGTAAGAAATAAAATAGCTCAAAAGAGATGTTGATTAATGAGGTTGATGTCTTTTGAAACCTTGTGGATTATTTGAGAATAATCTGCATTGTGTGTTGATAGGCTCATGTTTGTATTTGTGAGACAGTGTGTTGGGGCCTGGCCTAAGTTCAGGAAAGTGAGGAAAACCAAATATCTATTCTATGAGGTTTTCCTTGATTGTTTGATATACTTTATGTACATCATCTCATTTAAGGCTTCCCATAATCCAATAATGTAATCGGTATTTTTATTTTCTCTATTTTATAATAATTACAGCAAATTCTTTTTTTATGTTTAATTAGCCAACATACATTACATCATTAGTTTTTGATGTAGTGTTCAATGATTCATTAGTTGCATTTAACACCCAGTACTCATCACAATGCGTGCCCTCCTTAATACCCATCACCCAGTTACCCCATCCCCCCATCCTCCTCCCTTCTGAAACCCTCAGTTTGTTTCCCAGCATCCAAAGTCTCTCATGGTTTGTCTCCTCTGATTTTTTCCCATTCAGTTTTCCCGCCCTTCCCCTATGGTCTTCTGCACTATTCCTTATATTCCACATATGAGTGAAACCATGGTAATTGTCTTTCTCTGCTTGACTTATTTCACTTACCATAATACCCTTCAGTTCCATCCACGTTGATGTAAATGGTAGATATTCATCCTTTCTGATGGCTGAGTAATATTCCATTGTATATATGGACCACATCTTCTTTATCCATTCATCCATTGAAGGACATCTAGGCTCCTTCCATATTTTGGCTATTATGGACATTGCTGCTATGAACATTGGGGTGCAGGTGCCTCTTCGGATCACTACAGCTGTATCTTTGGGGTAAATACCCAGTAGTGCAATTGCTGGGTCATAGGGTAGCTCTATTTTTAATGTCTTGAGGAACCTCCACACTGTTTTACAGAGTGGCTGCATCAGCTTGCATTCCCACCAACAGTGTAAGAGGGTTCCCCTTTCTCCACATCCTTGCCAACATTTGTTGTTCCCTGTCTTATTAATTTTAGCCATTCTAACTGGTGTAAAGTGGTATCTCAATGTGTTTTTGATTTGTATTTCCCTGATGGCTAGGGATGTGGAGCATTTTTTCATGAATTACAGCAAATTCTTATACAGTGCTTATCATTTGTCAGGTATTATTCTAAGCCTTTACATAGATGCATTAATCCTGTCAGCAATCCCAGGAGATTAGTACTATTTATATGCCCATTTTGTTTTCAAGACATCTGAGATACAGAGAATCGTAAACCATACCTCAGGTTATCTAGCTATTGAGTAGCAGCATCCAGATTCAAACTTATACTCCAGAAATTTTTCCCTTAACCACTCTACTGTGCTACATTGAGAAGGACAAATAATTTTCCCCAGCCAAGGTCAGTAATTTGGAAAGACGGGATACAAATCCGGCTGTGTCTGACTCCAAAACCTGTGTTCTCTACACTCTCCCCATGAGGAGAAGTGAGAAGGGCTAATAATCTGGAATAATCTTGTGCTGTAGACATTTGTAAGTAATCATAGTTTCTCATTTTGTAGATATTTTCACAGGAGCTATGACAGGCATAGGGCTATATGACTCACTGTTAAAATCTGCCAGTAGTAAATAAATCAATAGCTCATAGGAAAGTTGTGGTCTCAACAGTGAGCTTCACATTTATGGTTGGGTGAATTTTTGAATTTTTTTTAATTCAAAACCAGAAGTAAAGACAATAAAAACAAAAATGAACAAGTGAGACTACATTAAATTAGAAAGCTCTGCACTGCAAAGGAAACTATCAACAAAATGAAGTCAATCTACAGAATGGGCAAAAATATTCTCAAATCATGTATTTCATAAGGGGTTAATATCCAAAATATATAAAAAACTCACACAACTCACTAACAAAACACAATCTGATTTTAAAATGGGCAGAGGAACTGAATAGACATTTTTTCCAAAGAAGACATCCAAATAGCCAACAGGTACATTAGAAGGTGCTCGACATCAGGAAAACGCAAATCCAAACCACAACGAGATATCACCTCACACCTGCTCGAGTTGCTTTGATCAAAAAGGAAAGAGATAACAAGCCCTGGTGAGGATGTGGAGGAAAAAGAATCTTAGTTCACTGTTGGAATTGGCACAGCCACTCTGGACACACTAGGGAGTTTTCTCAAAAAAGTAAAAATAGAACTACTATAGGACCCAGCAATCCCATTTCTGGGCATATATGCAAAGGGAATGAAAACAGTATCTTGAAGAGCTATCTACACTTCCATGTTCACTGCAGTATCATTCACAGTAGCCCAGACATGGAAACAACCTAAACATTCCTCAGGGAGTGAATGCATAAAGAAGATGTCGTATGTGTACATAATGGAGTATTCCTCAGCTGTGAGAGAGAAGGAAATTCTGCCATTTGTGACAACATGGATGGACCTCAAAGGTGTTATGCTGAATGAAAGAAGCCAGATAGAAAAAGATAAATACTGTGTGGTATCACTTATATGTGGAATCTTTATTTTTTTTAATTTTTAAATTTATTTATTTATTTTATTTTTTATTTTTTATTTTTTATTTTTTATTTATTTATTTGAGAGAGAGAATGAGATAGAGAGCATGAGAGGGAGGAGGGTCAGAGGGAGAAGCAGACTCCCTGCCGAGCAGGGAGCCCGATGCGGGACTCGATCCCGGGACTCCAGGATCATGACCTGAGCTGAAGGCAGCCGCTTAACCAACTGAGCCACCCAGGCGCCCTTTTTAAATTTTTTTAAAGATTTTATTTATTTATCCGAGAGAGAGAGTGAGAGTGAGATATCACAAGCAGTGGGGAGGGGAAGAGGGAGAAGCAGGCTCCCTGCTGAGCAGGGAGCCTGATGCAGGACTCAATCCCAGGAACCTGGGATCATGAACTGAGACGCTTAACCAACTGAGCCACCCAGGCACCCATATGTGGAATCTTTAAAAAAACAAAAGAAGTCAAGCTGACAGAAACAGAGTAGAAAAGTGGTTGCTGGGGGTTGGGGGAATAGGGATGGCAGGTAAAAGGGTATAAACCTTCAGGTATGAGATGAATAAAATCTGAGTATCTAATGGAAAACATGGTGACTAGTTGATAAGAAATGCTGTGTTATATAGTTGAAATTTGCCGAGACAGTACAACTTAAATGGTCTCACCAAGAAAACAAAACAAAACAAAATTAGTATGTGAGGTCATGGATGTGTTAATTAACTACACGGAGAGAATCCTTTTACACTGTGTAGGTATATCAAATCACCATGATGTACACTTGAAATATCTTACAATTTTATATATCAATTAGGCCTCCATAAAGCTGAAGAAAAGGAACAAAAGACTACTACCTTTGCAATTAAAATATTTAAACACTCCTCACAACAGAAATACTAGCTCTATATTACTAGTTGGTGGAACTGCTAGCTGATGCTAGTAATAAAGTTTCTTTTGTTCACATAAATTCTGATGGCAGTGGGCAGGGTCTCTGCTCTCAGGTGACCCAGAGATCCAGGCTCCTTTCATCTTTTAGCTTCATCATTGGAACATAGGGTAGCCATGTTTGCTGCTGAGTGGAAGAGAAAGCATGGAAGCAGCCCACTGGCTTCTGCCTAATGACATATGGACTGGCAATGTAATTTTCCCTTGTGTCCAGGAAGGAGAGAAAGATAAGATGTGGATGAACATTTGTAGTCTCTCCCATAGGCTGACACATAGTAGGTACTCAATAAAAAGCCACCATCATAATTTGTTATGAGAACAACTCTCTTCATTTCTTGAAGGAGTTTCTGACAAGGCCAAATTTACCTTAAATTCTCCAAATTTTTCAGGTGCCTACTATGTGACAGGTGTTTTCAAACACAGGATCATGTGGTTTTCAGAGGCTCCTGTAAAGGTCAGAAGGGAGTATTTGTCCTTCTTTACTCACTAGCCCTTTGGTGCACTGCCCTTTGCATTAACCTCTATAATGTCAGTAGGCTGAGAATTTTCTCCTTCCTTTTGATGCGTGGTCAAAATCTTAACTTGTGAGTCTCTGCTCCCCTCCACAGGTGCCCTTAGGCAAACTGAAAAACAGGATTTTCCTGTGTGGAAGGTCCACAGACACAGAGGCGGTAGAAGGAGATATATATATATATATATATATATATACATATTTTTTTTTTCTTTTTAAAAAGTTAGCATGTCTACTAGGGAACCAATTTTTACTTCTTAGGAGGATTCCAGGGTTTTAGGGATTCAGCTTCAGTAGATGTTTTTAAATGCCTAGGTAAGCTGATTCATCTGGGTATTTGTTCACTGGCCAGTTTCAAAAAGACTTCCATTTAAAATTCTACTGCAGCTATCAGAGTGGTTTAAAAAAAACCCTCTAATTTCAGGGTTATAGCCTCCAAACCAGGAGATTATGTGCCAAGTCAGACTCTACTCATTAGCCCATTTGGAAAACACTTTGAGCGTGTGTTCAAGAGGCCAAAGGGGAATGACTAGGCATTGAAACATCATGTCCAAAGTGATCTTCTAAGTCAAAGGGGCTGTTGCTGTCACAGAGGTTCCAGGGTGAGGGATGGGGGGCAAGGGGAGTTCTGCAAGGAGCAGCAATGCTTTATGTCAGGGGAAGGGCAGGTGATTCTAGGCTGTTCCACTGGGGGTAAAGCATAGCCTTCAGAGGAAGATTTAGCAGGGAGCTAGTGAGCTGGTCAGGTTCCAGAGTTGGACAGGAGGGCACAGGGGGAAGACCAAGGGACAGTGCTGTCATGTGGGAAAGTGCTGGAACCAGACAGAAATAGAGTCAGCTCTCAAGGGGGACTGTGGGTATGGAGAGGAGGACCCTATGTTAACAAAGCCCACAGGCAGTACCCAAGTCCTGTTTGATTTGCATTGTCACCTTCCTTCGTCGGCCTAACTTCAGTATCTTGGGACAGAGACCTTCTTGTTGTGGCCTGAGAGACATTACAGAGAACTGAGAAGAGAAATGAACTAAGAGATGGAAGACGCCTCAGGCTGGGAGTGGGAACCACAGGGACTCTAGATGAATTCAGACTAGAGGTCTAGACCCAGCCCTGTCATACGGACCTGGGGAAATCATTAAGTGCTATGAGCCTTAGGCTCCTCATCTCTGAGGTGAATTTGGCGAGCCCTCTCTTGTAGGACTGCTGGAATGTGTGTGATGTGAGTCCTACCCGGCTTATACTGCATCCTGGTGAAGAGTCTGGCTCCTGGGTAGAAACCCTAACGTGTGATTTTTCAGGCCTGACCCAGGCAATTACAAAGGCTTTACCTGGCAGGCCTCATGGGGTAAAGCTGCCCTCCCCACATCAGACATGGTGCAAGACCGACTGAATGCAGTCTGCAGGGGGCTGCAGTCCAGGACTCAGCCCTTCTCATATTTGCATTCCCAGCCCCCCTGCTTTCATTCTCAAGTGTCTTTATCTGAGGGATAAGGAGGAGGAAACCTTGAAGACACTTTCCCCACCTGCCTTAGCCCCTCTCCCTTGCCTTCCCCTGATTTCAGGGTGCATACAACTGCCCTGAGCCTTTTGTTCTGGTTTTCTCAACAGTGAGGTGACCCCCACATCTGTGCTCACCCACCTGACCCTCGACTGGTGCACTGTTATTGGGAGGAAAACGAACTAGAAGGAATTGGCACTTTCTCCTGTTTTCACTCTTGCTTGTAGTATCACAGGAAGTGATCGGGCTTAGCTCTGTTATATCTGGCTTGTGGCTTCAGTCAGCTCCTCTGACACCTGGCAGCTTTGTTCTTGGTCCCGCTCAGCCAAGCTCTTGACAAATGACTGTTGCTTCTCATAGGATTTTGGCCCCAGAGCCTTCCACCCTCTCCTCTGGAAATTTGTTTTGTTATCCAGGCCCTCTCAGAGAATATTCTCAGACACTGGACACCAAGTCAGCCAGAGATGCAGCTTCATAAATCTAAGTCAGTAAATTATCACTTAGAGAACAGACACTTGATTTGGGTGGGGGGCTGTGGGTTAGTCTTCACCAGGTGATTCAACTCAAAGCTCCTAGAATTCAGTCAAGTCAAAGACCAACTCCTTCCATTCCTTCCAGCTGCTCTTCCATCCAAAACACTATTTCCATTCATTTCACTGCACCAAAAAACTAGTCCTTGCTTAGAGAGGGCCAACATCCACTTACAGTAGCCTGTAATGGAGCAGGTTCCGGCTCTCCCACAGAAGGAAGTGCACTTTCCCAAAGCCCCAGGTGGTGTTGGCTCAGGGTACTTACACTTGGGTGCTCTCACCTGGGGCC
>NW_023270163.1:2637061-2699814 GCF_011800145.1 Mirounga leonina
TGGTGTTGGCTCAGGGTACTTACACTTGGGTGCTCTCACCTGGGGCCCTACTGCCTCGCTCCTTCTTTTTACCTTGTTCTGTAGCTCTTAAGGGACATTTCACCATCTTCTTGATAGGGGTGTGTCCTGCTGATCCCAGGATCCCCCTTACTAACACAGAGCCTTCCAAAGAGCAAGCACTCAATTCACGTTTGGCAGATAAACGAGCCAGTGAGAAAGATTTCATTTAAGATTGACTTTCTCCTACGTTCTTGAAGAAGCCAAGCAAACCTGATATGTATCACTTAATTTTACATGACAGACTAAAAGGGGTAAGTGAATCTAAAAGGTAGCCATCCTTCATGTTTTTTCCTCTATGAACCCCTCGATTTTACTTCTGGGCTTGTTCACATTTCCAAGGAAATTCCTATTCTAATACCTTGTTATCTTGTTCCAGATCTCAAAAAGATGGGAGGTTTCACAACTTGTTTTGCAAAATATAAAAACTCTTATTCTTAAACCTGATGAACAACTATAAATGTGTGACCACTGTCATTCATAAAGTTAGATTCTGAAGCTAATTAAAATTTCTATTACAAGGAATGATAGTTCAGGGGCACCTGGCTGGCTCAGTCAGTAGAAATGCGACTCTTCATCTCGGGGCTGTGAGTTTAAGCCCCACATTGGGTGTAGAGATTATATAAAAACAAAAACTTATTTAAAAAAAAAAAACAAAACAAGGGGCGCCTGGGTGGTTCAGTCGGTTAAGTGTCTGCCTTTGGCTTAGGTCAGGATCTCGGAGTTCTGGGATCAAGCCCCATGTTGGGCTCCCTGCTCAGCAGGGAGTCTGCTTCTCCTTCTCCCTCTGCCCCTCCCACCCACTCATGCTCTCTCTTTCTCTCTCTCAAATAAATAAGTAAAATCTTAAAAAACAAAAAACAAGAGGGATGCCTGAGTGGCTCAGTCGTTAAGCGTCTGCCTTCAGCTCAGGTCATGATCCTGGGGTCCTGGGATCGAGTCCCTCACTGGGATCCCTGCTCAGTGGGGAGCCTGCTTCTCCCTCTCCCACTCCCCCTGCTTGTGTTCCCTCTCTTGCTGTCTCTCTCTCTCTCTGTCAGATAAATAAATAAAAATCTTAAAAAAACAAAACAAAAACAAGGAATGATACTTGAAAAAAAAAAGAAAAAAAGGGGCACCTGGGTGGCTCAGTCGTTAAGCATCTGCCTTCGGCTCAGGTCATGATCCCAGGGTCCTGAGATCGAGCTCCGCATCAGGCTCCCTGTTCAGTGGGAAGCCTGCTTCTCCCTCTCCCACTCCCCCTGCTTGTGTTCCCTCTCTCACTGTGTCTCTCTCCGTCAAATAAATAAAATATAAAAAAAGAAAAAAGAAAAAAAGAAGAATCTCCAAATCACCCATGTTGAACAGGGACACAAAGGTGTTATACACTGTGTTCCCTCCAGATCCGCCCCTCTACACTACTTGGAAATGTGGCTGTTGTCTTCAAATGAAGAGTGAAGAGTCTGCTTCAGACTTTGCTTAGGGCAGGAGAAGCAGTGGTGGCAACTCTTGTGGGGTCAGTGCCATTGACCTTGGCAAAACACTGTAGGACTTCCATCTTGCTGGTTTCGACGTGGGACCCCACAGGAACTTGTAGCAGGCAGGGTTGCTGCTGGGCACCTGCCAGTACTCCATGTACCCTTCGTGCACCCAGACGTTGGTGAGGAGCTCCCTGGGCTCCCCATAGATTACGTGCTCCTGGCCGGCATACACCCCCATGGCCCCCAGCGCTTCCCACACCTCCTCCTTGGGGGCAGGAAGATCACCCCCAGGAGCAGCCCCAGGAGGCCAGTCTCGGGCATGCCCCGCTCGCCGCTCAGCATCCCATCACATAGCAGGGGCTGGCAGGGTCCACTTCCTTCACTTCAGTGCCAAAGGCAACCTCCATGCACTCACAGGCTTTCCTGAGGATCACAGGGAAGTGGCCCTTGTTCTTTGATGATGCTCTGCAGCATTTCTGCCTCTGTGATGGGCTCCTTTGTTACCTACTTGACACACAGGAACCGCACCAATTTGGGCACCTTTTTGTTAAGTGCATCACTGAGCAAGGACTTAGGCTCTGGTGGAGCCCCTTCTCTTCTTGGCTTCTAGAACTCTCATCAGATTAACTTGAAGGAGTGGCTGTGATGGCAGTCGGGGAGGAGCAGGCTCTCTGAGAACTCTGGGGGACACTTGGTTTTCCAGCAGCAGGCACCACGTCTGGGGTGCCCGGGATCAAAGGAGAAAGAGGAGGAGGTTGTGGCTTCTTCCTCCTGAGGCATGGGACCCTGCACACCTACCAGGCCCTGGGGCCATCTTGGGGCCTGAAGGTCTTCCTCAAGCTTGCAGTGCTCACTCTTTTGACCCAGAGGCATGATGACTTATATTGGGGGTAGCTTGCAGGAGGGTGGGCATTGGGGATCCCCGGACGTTGGGGACAGAGGAAAAGCATCAGTGGCCTCCGGTGAGAAACTCATCTATGACAGCTCAGATAAAGGCAGCTTCCAGGTCACCTTTTTGGTGGTGCTCGTGGGCCTCACAGGGCTACTGTTCTCTTGGGTGGCCCGTTTCTGAAGAACTGAAAGAGGAATTGAGATAGCTCCTCAGGGTGAAGCTGGCACAGCCTGAGGCGTCTAGGGCTGAGAGTAGGCCATGGATGGTCAGGCACTGTGGGGTCCCATCTTCTGGGGCCCTTGGTGGGCATTCAGGGTGTGTACCTCACCTTGACTCCTGGCACTGCGTCAGCCTTCTCTGATATGCTGACCTGACGACATGTGCCTCAGAGCAAAGCTTTCAACTCCCTGTTCCTAGAGCTCCTATAAGGGGAATTGAAGGGGCAGCTCAGGATGTGGACTACAGACCCAGTCCTGGGTCCTCAGTGGTGACAGGAGGGCCGCAGCCAGACTCTGTGTGGTCCCCAGTGTTCTGGGGTAGGTGGTTCTCTTAGTGCTCAGAGTCCTAACCTTTCCTCTGCTGGGGTTGGGGCCCCACCACTCTGCTGAACTCCTCTGACTTTCCCCTGAGGAAGAAGTGAGGGGCACAACATCTGGTATACTTGCCCAGGGTCTCCCAGGGCTACTAGCAGGGGCCTCCTTTGTCTATGGTGGGAGGGCCCATTATGTTATTAATATTTTCTCCTGACAGGCCCTGCTCCATCCTCTACCTCAGCTGACCTGATTTTGCCTCCTCAGATTGAAGGCCTCCCTCTCTGAGAGGAACCACCACGCACAACCCCATGGTGGAAAGATCAGTCTACCACAACTGGCCGCCTCTAATTAGTGTCTCCCAGGTATGACAGCAGGGGCTGGGCTCATCTGTTCTGGGACAGGGGTACCTTCAGTTCTCCTTCAGGATATTCAGTTTTATATCTGTATCCCATCCCCACCATGTCTTTTTCTCAGACCTCCCTGAGACCACTGAGACAAAAAGTGAAAAGATGCCGTATCCAGCTACTTTTGCCAGAGGTTTCCCAGGCTTGGCAGCAGGGGCGAGCAGGTTTCTGTGGGATGCCCTCTCTCTGGAGTGGGGAGGCATTCTCAGTCCTCTTCAGTGTAGTCACAACTACTCCTGACAGGGCTTAGGCCACCCATATTCTGTTGACCTGAGAATTCTTCCCTCAGGCCATGGCTCCAGTCTTCCCTGGGCCTCCTCTGTCTGTGGTGGGACCTTCCCTGCCTTTCCTCGGAGCCCTCACTTTGACACCTAGAGAATGACTGAGATACCCCCATGTCAGAACTAGAGGGGTCCCCACAAAAATCTGCCCTGACCCCTTTTGTCAGTCCTGGAGATCCTGGGTAGCAGGGAAGGATAGGCAGGGATCCTATTTCCTCCTGACAGGGCCTGGGACCCTTTCATTCTGCTGTCCTGAGGATGGTCTCATCTCCCTGAGACCCCGACAGGTGAGTATTGGGCAGGCTTTGCCTGTCAACCATGCCTGGAGCTTCACACGGCAGACAGCAGAGGAAGGTGCCCGTGAAAAACCCCTCTGGCTGCGGTGGGAGTTTGCTTTGGGATCCTCGCCTTGACACCCAGCAGAATCTGGGATCCCTCCCTTTGCTGACCTGAGTCCAGTCACCCCAGCTGAAGCCTCCTCTCCTTCAGACTCCAGAGGTGGAGGTCAGGAAACACTAAATCCAAGGACCCTGCCTCGGGCCTCCCTGGGTTGAAAGCAGGCCCATTAGGGCTGGGGTCCGTTCGGCTCTGTGGTGGGAGGCCAGCTGAGCCTGCCCGCAGGATCATCGCTTTGAGCCTGGAACTGCCTGAGCCCTCTCCCCCCGCACACCCTCAAATCAAGGCTACATGCTCTGGTTCCCAGAGCTTCCAATGAGGGGGGTGCTTTGCTTTTCCTAACAGCCCTGCCCAGCGTCAACCAGGGCTGACATAGAGGTGGGGTGGGATTCTGTGGGGTCCACACTGTTGTTCCAGGGTGGGTGGACCCCCCCGGGTCCTCACTCATGAGGCCCTTTGCTTAGATGCTCTTGGGAGAGTCTGCCCTCCCCGCCAGCTACTAGATGGGGCGGCGCCGGCACCCAGGACAGGGGGTGGGGATTCGGGAAAGAAGCCTGCCTTCCTATGGTGTCTCCTCACCCAAAAGACGTAGATGTTGGAAATGTTCTGTTCTACAAGTGTATTTCCTATACCGCAGTGGCTGAGCAGCAGGATTTGGGGAGTTCCTGCTCTTCTGAGGTTGTCCGATATTGCATTGTCCAGTAGAGTAATTTCCAACTTTCTTAAGCCTCACTGCTATTAAGAAGTGTATTCTGTAGCTCTATCCAGCGTGTGTGTGTACTTCGCCCTGATGTTTGCTAGTCCCTCTTCAGACCATTCTTTTGATTCGATGACAATATTTTTGTAAAGGCCAGGCTTCACTCGCTAAAGTGGTTTCAGGCAGTTATTCGCACGGAGTCCAAAGCCATACTGCATCAATCAACCCAAATTGCCCTGATACCTGATACCACCCCAGGGCTACTGATATCCATGGTCTGAGGTGATGCCTCAGAGTCCTTCAATGAAACAGGGCAGAAGTTTAAACATGTTCCTCCTACCTATGCCATCATCTGCCTTCTGTTGCAGACCGTGGACCCTCCTGAACTTCACCGCTGCCTCCCTCCAGCCCCCAAACACGGGTAGCAGTTAACACAGGGATTTCTCATGGTTTGCTTCGATTCTGTTGTTGATGGACTGAAAAATGTTCCCCCAAAGATGCCATCTCCCAGCCTCTAGAACCTTTAAATGCTGCCTTCTTTGGGAAAAGGGTCTTTGCAGTTGTGATTAACTTAAGAATCTTTTGATGGGAGAGGAGTAGCCGGGATTATCCAGGTGGGCCCTAAATGCAATCACTTGTATCCTTACAAGCAGGAAGCAGAAGAAGGATCACCAGAGAAGGCAAGGTGAAGATGGAGCAGGGGGAGATTTGAAGATGTTGACCTTGAAGACTGCAGTTATGTTGCCACAAGCCAAGGAAGGCCAGCAGCTACCCGGAGCTGCAAGAGGCAAGGACTGGATTCGACCCTAGGGTCTCCAGAGGGAATGTGGCCCTTCCAGCATCTTGATTTCAGGTCAGTGAAAAGGATTTGGGACTTCTGGCTTCCAGAATTGAAAGAGAGTTCATTTCTTTTTTTTTTTTTTAATTAGTAAATTATTTATTTTCAGTCTTGCTTTACTCTTCTACCAAATGAACTGGTTGAACCAAATGGTTCCAAAGTTATCTTCCCTATATAGTATGATTTATTGTCTTTTATTGGTAGAACTGTAATACAACAACCAACCCAAATCACTCCCAGCTGGTAATTATTCTTTTTTATTATTATGGGTAGATAGAGTACAGAGTTGGATGAGTGAATGGAAGGACAGATAAATGATAGACAGATAGATGGAATCTAATGCTATATACAAATAATAATAAATATAAAGCTATATGCCCATATAGAAAATATGAGGGTTTTTTTTCCCTTCAGCCTTTAAAATATGTAAAATTTGAAGAGAAAGGAAAGGAAGGATATTCAGGAAACAAGGTTAATGACTGAAGGAGACTATAATTCAAACATTGTTTGGGAGAGTTAAGGCGCTAAAGTCAGGTATCAAAAGTGGTTTACCTAAGAGAGTTCATTTCTGTTCTTTAAGCCACCCAGTTCATGGCAGTTTGATACAGCAGATCTAGGAAGTTAATACATCATTGTTTGTTTGCATTCTCCCTTCTGTAGTTTACCAGGGTTGATTTTGGGGAGTGGAAGACAGCAACACAAACTTCATTATCATTTGGGCAACTATAGTTAAGGCACTACATCTGTGAATAATTTAAGGAGAATTAGCATCTTTATGATACTTTGTTTCACATTAATGAATATACTTCTATTTGGGATTATTTTTGTCTGAATGTATCAGTAAAATTTTATATTTGTCTCCATAAAGATCTCATACATTTCTGTGATTTGTAGTGCCTGTTAGGTAACTTTTGGATTTCGTTGCTATTTTGAATGGAATATTATGTATTACATGTTTTAAGTAGCTACAGCTTTTGTGTGGTAAGGCTCTGGATTTTGCTATATTGACCTCCTATATACCACCTCTCTGAAGTCCCTTATCTATTTGAATATATTGCACACTCCTCTTCCTTTTGATTTTCTAGGCAAATGGTCATCTTGTTAACAACTATTATCTCTTTTCAGTATTCATGTCTCATATTTATTTTGACATCCACATCTCTGGCTTTGTGTTCCAGTGCAGTTCTGAACACTGGCGGTGAGAGTGTAGATCTGTCTTGTTCCTGACTTTAATGAGAATGCTTCTAACATTTCACCTCTAACTATGCTTGCAGTAGAATTTAGGAAAAGGAAGCTCCCTTCTATTCTTAGTTTGCCGGAGTTTGTACCATGAACACATGTTGCATTGCTTTCAAAGGCTTTTTCTATACTTACTAGCAATAACACTTGTTCCCCTCTAATTTGTTCATGTAGGGAATTAACAGTTGAAAGTGTTTGCCATTGCGAAGTCAGATTGTCATTCCTTGGACACAGCCCGTTTGCTCACTTGATTCATTGCGCTCTTGACTATGCTATTTTATTTGAGAAATTTATTGCCATATGAATGGGCTTGGCTCAAGTGTTCTGTTAGTGGGACTGGAGGCAAGGTCCTCACTTGGTTTTTGAATCAAGGGGAGCTGACTGGGGAAAAATGAGTTGAATAGTATCTCCCCCTATTTGTGGTATGCTTTGGAAAAGTTTACAAAAGCTGGCAATTAATTTTCCCTGACCATTTGGTAGAAGTGGTCTCCAAAATAGTCATCTCACAGGATGCCTAGGTGGCTCAGTTGGTTAAGAGTCTGCCTTCACCTCAGGTCATGATCCCAGGGTCCTGGGATTGAGTCCCACATCAGGCTTCTTGCTAGGCAAGGAGGGGGCTTCTCCCTCTGCCTGCCGCTCCCCCTGCTTGTGCTCGCACGCTCTCTCTCTCTCTCTCTGACAAATAAATAAATAAATCTTTAAAAAAATAGTCTTATCTGAGACATTTGAGAGTGGCTTAAATTTTGAATATGGTTTCCATTTGTATTTTTGAATTCACGTTTTATGTTTCTTTATGGATGAATTTGGTTATTTATTTTCTAAAAACTGGTTCATTTCTCCTAGGCTTTCAAATTTAGTGGCATGATATTTATAATAAAAAGTATTACAGAAACTCCCAAACTCATATACTAATACAGAGAACAGTATAATGAACCCAATATGCCTGACATTTAACCTCAGCAATCATTAATGTGTGACCAATACATTTCCAATTATACCTCCACTATTCACCCATCTTGCAACCGGAATGTGAAGCAAATCTAAGGCATTGCCCCTAAGTATTTCAGCATGCATTTCTGATATATAAGGACTGTTTCTAAAACATAAACTTAATACAATTACTATTCCCAAAAAAGTATTTAGAATCAAATATCTACTTTTTTTATACTTATCTGACAGCCTAATTACTTTAAAAATGGTTTTTTTAATTGATATATAAATATGGTCTATAATTGGGGAGGGTATGTGCTATGGTGAGCGCTGTGAATTGTGCAAGACTGTTGAATCACAGATCTGTACCTCTGAAACAAATAATGCAATATACGTTAAGAAAAAAAAAAAGATAGCAGGAGGGGAAGAATTAAGAGGGGGAAATCGGAGGGGGAGATGAACCATGAGAGACAATGGACTCTGAAAAACAAACTGAGGGTTCTAGAGGGGAGGGGAGTGGGGGGATGGGTTAGCCTGGTGATGGGTATTAAAGAGGGTACGTACTGAATGGAGCACTGGGTGTTATGCACAAACAATGAATCATGGAACACCTCATCAAAAACTAATGATGTAATATATGGTGATTAACATAACAATAATAAATAAATAAATAAATATGGTCTATACATCCTGATTGTTTATGTCCCTTACGTCTCTCTTATTCTGTAAGATTTCTCTATATCACTGCTTTTTCCTTGCATTTAAAAAAAAGTCTTGTATTTTGTCCTGTTTCCCATAGTCTGGATTTTGCTCACAGTGGTAAACCAACATGTTCTTCAGCCCTCTGTATTTTTTAAATTGGTAGAGGTAGAAGCTCCATAGGTAAGGCTGTGTACTTCCATTAGGAAGCCTGTAATGCCTGGTGGTTTCCCTTTGTATTGATGTTAGCAGTCATCGATGACTATCACCTCTATCTATTAATCCATTAGGGGGTCACGGAATAATCATTCTATCATTCCTTCCTTATTAGCTGAAATACTTCTATATGTGGAAATATTTCCCTGTCTATGGTTTGGTTATCCTGAGAGAACGTGTGTTCCCTTATGGAAACTGTCTTCATCTAAACTTTGTACAAATTTTTTTTTAAAGATTTTATTTATTTATTTGAGAGAGAGAATGAGATAGAGCGAGCATGAGAGGGGGGAGGGTCAGAGGGAGAAGCAGACTCCCTGCTGAGCAGGGAGCCCGATGCGGGACTCGATCCCAGGACTCCAGGATCATGACCTGAGCCAAAGGCAGTTGCTTAACCAACTGAGCCACCCAGGCGCCCCTAAACTTTGTACAAATTTATTTAACTTGTTTGTTCCTTTTCTTTTTAGTAATTGATCATTATTGCAAAAATGTCTACCTTATAGGTATTTCCCAAAATGGCTTGTGTTAGTTGGCCCTGCTGTTTTCGATTTCCTTATTTTCTGCATTTATCTTCATTATTTCCCAGCATCTACTTCTTTAGGTCAAATGTGCTATTGATCCCATACCTTCTTGAAGTGCCTGGCTGTTTTAAACATTTATTTTCTAATACATCTTTTTAAGACTATCCATTTCTCAGTACCACTTGAGCTGCGTCATATAGGTAGTATATTACATATCTTCATGTGTAGTGCTTGAATATTTTACAAGCTGAATACGTCACTCTATTACACTATTTATGTGTGTATGCATATACACACACTAACTAAAATGTGTAAAAATTTATTTTTGAGTAGGCTTTAAAGAGGACAAAAGAGAGGGAATATTTAGAGGAAGTTTCATAATCCAGAGGTATTTGTTTTTGTTTTTGTATTAATTATAACAGACACATAAACATATTTGACTCTGTGACAGAGTTGAGTTTCTCCCATGAATGTGAATAAGCTTAACACTAGAAAATAAATATGATTGGCAGCATGTAAAGAATTGCAGCCTGCAGATGTCAGCCCCTATGTAGAGCAGAGGCCAAGTGTGGGATAGCGTGGAGGGAAAATACGTCCAGGATAGGCACGCCACATTGAAGTACAGCAGATTAATAGAATAAAGGACAAACTTCACATGATCATCAAAATAAACACATCCACAACAAAGTAGGAATAGAATGGAACTTCTTTTTTTAATCTTTTTTGTTTAATTTTATTAAATAATGGTAAGTGTACTCTTTAATCCCCATCACCTATTCCACCCATCCCTCCACCCACCTCCCCTCCGGTAACCATCAGTTTGTTCTCTCGAGTTAAGAGTCTGGTTCTTGGCTTGTCTCTCTCTCTCTTTTCCTTTGCTCATTTGTTTTGTTTCTTAAATTCCACATATGGGTGAAATCATATGGTATTTGTCTTTCTCTGACTGACTGACTTTGCTCAGCATTATACTCTGTAGCTCCATTCGTATCATTGCAAATGGCAAGATTTCATTCTTTTTTATGGCTGAATAATAGTTTTATATATAGATATACCCCACTTCTTTATCCACTCATTTATTGATGGACACCTGGGCTGCTTCCATAATTTGGCAATTATAAATAATGCTGCTATAAACATAAGGGTGTATGTATCTTTTTGAATTAGTATTTTTGTATTTTTGGGCTAAATACCCAGTATGATATCACAATTCCTGGATCATAGGGTATTTCTATTTTTAATTTAATGAGGACCTTCCATACTGTTTTCCACAGTGACTGCACCAGTTTGCATTCTTACCAACAGTGCACTAGTGTTCCTTTTTCTCCACAGCCTCATCAACACTTACTGTTTCTTGTGTTTTTGATTTTAGCCATTCTGACAGGTGTGAGGAGATATCCCACTATAGTTTTGATTTGCATTTCCTGATGATGAGTGATGCTGAGCATCTTCTCATGGGTCTGTTGGCCATCTGGATGTCTTCTTTGGAGAAACGTCTCTTCATGTCTTCTGCCCACTTTTAAATTAGATTATTTGTTTTTTGGGTATTAAGTTGTATAAGTTCTTTATATATTTTGGATACTAACCCTTTATTGGATATGTCATTTGCAAATATCTTCTTCTGTTCAATAGGTTGCCTTTTAGTTTTGTTGATTGCTTCCTTTGTTGTGCTTCCTTATTTTGATGTAGTCCCAATAGTTTATTTTTGCTTTTATTTCCCTTGCCTCAGGAAACATATCTAGAAAAGTGTTGCTACAGCTGATGTCATAGAGATTATTGCCAGACTTAAAGCTTTTCCCCCAAGGTGAGAAAGAAGAAAAGATGTCTGCCTTTATCCCTTAATAGTCAACATTGTACTGAAGGTTCTAGCCAGTGCAATTAGGCAATAATATGAAAAACAAGCCATCCAGATTGGAAAGGAAGAAATAAAACTATTCTTATTCACAGATGACATGAGATTGTATAAAATAAGTCCTATGGAATAGACACACACACACACACACAAATTTAGAGCAAATAAAAACTCAGTGAGGTTGCAAGATACAAGATCAAATACATGTATCATTTGTATTTCTTTTTTTTTAAGATTTATTTATTTTAGAGAGAGAGAGTGCATCTGTGCATGTGGCGGGGAGGGACAGAGGAAGAGGAAGAAGGAGAGAAGCAGACTCCCTGCTGTGCACAGAGCCCAAGACAGGGCTTGATCTCATGACCCAGAGATCATGACCTGAGCCAAAATCAAGAGTCGGACGCTTAACCAACTGAGCAACCAGGCACCCCTAATTGTATTTCTATAAACTAACAAGGAATAATAAAAAAAAGTAAGTAATTTCCACTTGCAATAGCATCAAAAAAACAAAATCTTTAGGAGTATTTTAAAAAATAAGTACAAGACTTATACATTTAAATTTATAAAATATTATTGAAAGAAATTAAAGAAGACCTAAATAAAGACATCATGTCTTCATGGATTGGAAGACTAAATATTGTTAAGATGGTAATACTCTTCTAAGTGGTCTAGAGATTCAATCTGATTATCTAAATCCTAACAGGCATTTTTGCAGAAATTAGCAAGCTGGTCCATTTTAGGAAATGCTTGTGGAAATTTAAGGGCCTAGAATAGCTAAAAAATCTTGAAAAAGAAGAACAAAGTAGAAGGCCTCACACTTTCCAATTCTTTTCCACTGAATTTAAAGTATAGACATAAGCATCTATATCTATGGTCAGTTGATTTCTCTTTCTCAAGAAGCTTAACCAGACAATTTGATGAGGAAACAATCATCTTTTCAGTTATTTTACTGCCATTTGTTGACAAGTCACATGCCAAAGAATGAGGTTGGACCCCTACCTTACATCATATATAAAAATTAAGTCAAAATGAGCCACAGACATAAATATAAAGCTAAAACTATTAAACCCTTAAAAGAAAACCTAGATATAAACATTCAGGACTTTGGATATGGCCATGCCTTTTTAGAAACAAGACTCAAATTATAAGCAACCAAGGAAAAATTTGACTTCATCAAAATTGGGAAATTTTGTGCATCAAAGCACATGATCAAGAAAATGAAAAGACAACCTACATAATGGGGGGAAATACTGGCAAATCATCCATATCTGATAAGGGTTTAGCATCCAGAATATATAAAGAATTTTTACAACTCAGCAATAAAAATAACTCAAATAAAAATGGGCAAAAGGGAACCTGGCTGGCTCAAGTCGGTGGAGCATGCAACTTTTGATCTTGGGATTGTGAGTTTTACACCTTTGTCAAAATGTCACAGTCATTTTTTGTGGCTTGGTTTCCAGGTCCTTTGTTTTGTTACATTCATCTATGTGTCTATTTCTTTGCTAATATTACAGTGTTTTGCTTACTATAGCTTAAATCCTATCCTTAAAAGAAGGTAATGCAGTTCTCCCGACTTTCTTCTTTTTCTAAAATTATTTTATCTACTCTAGGTCCCTTTACCTTTCATATAAAATTTAGAATCAGTTTTTCTAAATCCATAAAAATCCTGTTGGGCTTTTTTTTTTTTTTTTTAAGTAAGTTCTGCACACAACATGGGGCTCAAACTTATACTCAGAGATGGAGTTGCACGCTCTACTGACTGAGCGCACCAGGCACCCCTCTTGGGATTTTGGTTGGAATCATGCTCAATCTATAGATCAATTTAGGGAGAGTAGACATATTTACTATTTTGAGTCTTCCAATCCATTAAAACAGTGTCTCTTTGTTCTATGTAGTTTTTCTTTTATTTTTTATCAATTTTTTTTTAGTATTCAGCATACAGATCTAGTACATGCTTTCTTACATTAACTCAAAAAATGGAAATACTGAGGTATTATCATAAGTGGTATTTAAAAAATTTCCACTTCACAGTTGTACATTGGCAGTATACAGCAATTGGGTTGGCTTTTCTGTGTTGGTCTTGTAACCTGTGACTTTGTTATGTTTGTTAATTCTAGGGGTCATGCTGAGATCGGAACATAGATATTAGTCTTGTGGGTCCAATATAAAGAGGGCATGTATCACTATAGCCCTCTACATGGTATAAAGGCATAGTAAGAAAAGCAAGTGAGAAAGCTCTTCTCTCAAGCAGCAGTGGGCCATCTCTGTAGGCTCAGAGGATTTAAGAAAATCTAGAGCTTCAAGATTCTCAAATGCATTTTTGCAAAAATCACTATCCCATATTCCAGCTTTCAACCATTTTAGGGCTCTGATTTTGGCCCAGGATACTTGCCAAGTATGAGAATCCATTCAACATTTTCTGAAATTCTGCTACCTGAACAATTAAGCCTTGGGTCTGTCTGATCTTTAGCTCAGCCAAACCTGTGGTAGCAAGAGATCCGAGTTTCTTTAAACACTGCTGAGGAGCCCTCTAACTTACACTTTGCTTTGAATTGATGATTAATTGAGCTGAATCTGTTATTTTTTGTCTTCAAAGCATCACTGGCACCCAACAACGGCCAGCCAGTTTTACAATTATTATTATTACCATTTCCCTGTCTTTGCTTAAATGCCAGAGATACTGCACAGGTCAGGCCATTCCCTTTTACCTGTATCTCCTCTCAGCTCACCACAGTGAATGACAACTCTATTGTCAAAACATCCCAGAGAAAACCAATACCCAACCTCCAAGTAGTGATTTGCCAGCCAGCAGTGAGTAGCCAAATTCCATATCCCCATTCCTAGAATCTGCTTCCTAGGCACACTTATGTTACCAATTATCTTTGCATGTATTTCTTAGAAGAGAGCATGGGAAAGATATTCTTGTGCAAATGATTTAATGATTGAGTGCTTTCAGGAGGTACTGGGAAGTAAGTGAGGGAAGCAGGTTAGGGTAAGGAATGAAGTGTAACAAAGTTGTGAGTTTAGCTGAAGACTAGCTTCAAGGGTATCTCAATCAGAGCTCTCAGGGGTCAATGGCACCAGAACTATGTTGCCTTGTGGCAAGGGAGTAACCACTATATCCTTGTATCAGTAGTCCATTGTATGGCTATCCCACATTTTATTTATCCATTAATGAAATGATGAACGTTTGGGTTGCTTTCACTTTTTGGCTATTATGAACAAAGCTATTTCAAATAAAACTGTTATCAACATTTATATACTCGTCTTTGTATGTATCTAAGCTTTCATTCTCCTGAGTAAATACCTAGGACTGGGATAGCTGTGTCATATCATGTTTGTTTGAGGTTTCAAAACAAAAACAAAAAACAAAAAAGTATTTCCCAAAACAGCCAGACCATTTGTCACTTTCCATAGCAAGATTTGAGAGATCTAGTTACTCCACATAGTTGCCATGTCTTGTTTTTATTAAAACAAATTTATTACAAAGTTTTATTATAAAATTGATAAAATGTTTATTTTTTTAAATAGTTTTTTCTTTATATCCTTATTTGACAAAGAGAAACACAGCGGGAGAGGGAACACAAGCAGGGGGAGTGGGAGAGGGAGAAGCAGGCTTCCTGCAGAGCAGGGAGCCCAATGCAGGACTCCATCCCAGCACCCTGGGATCATGACCTGAGCTGAAGGCAGACACTTAATGACTGAGCCACCCAGGCACCCCTATAAAATTGATAAAATTTTAACTTCTACCATTTTAATTGGCTAGAATCACGGGCAAACTATCATGCCTTTAGTAAACTCAGATCTCAGTTTAGTTCTTTAACCCATAAGTGCAAATTGCTTTTAGTTTGTGTGATGTACATGTGGTTCAGGATTCATCCAGAAACTTGAGTTTAAAACCATTATCATGCGGGGCACCTGGGTGGCTCAGTCCTTAAGCGTCTGCCTTCGGCTCGGGTCATGATCCCAGGGTCCTGCGATCAAGCCCCACATCAGGTTCCCTGCTCAGCGGGGAGCCTGCTTCTCCCTCTCCCACTCCCCCTGCTTGTGTTCCCTCTCTATGTCTCTCTCTGTCAAATAAATAAATAAAATCTTTTAAAAAATCATTATCATGGTTTTACCTTCTCTAGTACTCTCTCCTCCTGGACATCTACCATCCAGCAGCCTGGTGTTCTCAGGCTCCTTCCCCACTTCTTCCTTACAGAAATGTTTTATTTTGGAACCTTATGCAGTACACCCATGCGCAGGGCACTGCGTGTCTGTGTGTGCACACGTATACATACACACACCCAACAACTTCACGCCATGCCAATCACTTGCTCCAAGTTTTGACTCCCCTCCAAAATCTGCATGCCCCTGTTAAATCTCCAGAGCACTATTTATTTTAAAAATAATTATACCAGTAGTTCTTTTAAAAATAATTCATCCAGGGTTTATCAATATTATTTCTGGGAGGATTTGTTAGAAGATCACTCCTTCATACTGGAAGTGAAAATTACCTGGTGTACTTCTTATTTACTCAGTTGCTTTTCTCTCTCAATGACATAAACTTCAATAGTATTATTTCAAAAGTACTAAGGTCACCAATTGCTGACTGGTTAAAGGATCAGATCCTACATTTGATCTCTTAGCAAAATACATTCCTAGCATAATCAAACTTTATGTTCCTTCTCCTTTCTTGACCTCATGATATTACAATCACATCACATAAACACGTACAAAACATTAACAAATTGTCTCTATATAATATATAAAACTGTATTACTGGAGTGAAATGAGACCCAAAGCACAAAAGCCGTTTTCAAAGTCATACTATGAGTCTATGGCAGATGAGTCAAGGTTTCTTAAATGCCCAGTGAATTTATCAGCAGCCTTCAATCAAGGGAGACAACTGGTAAAACATTTCTTTTAGTGCCCTCCCACTTTGACTCTGGGATTATACCTGTAACTTGTTTTAGCCAATCAGATATTTTCAAATAGGACACAAGCAGAGGCTTGAGAAGTGCTATTGGGCTTGCTTGCTCAGGATTTTCTGCCATGAGAACATGACCAGGCTAGTTACATGGAGTACAGCTGGGTCATCCCAATCAGCTCTGATGAAAAAATTCTAGGTCAGCCAGAGTCTTCTGACTCTCAGTTATGAAAGAGTGTAGCTAAGATTAACTCAGCCCAGCCTAGTTTAGCTGCGCCTTATATTCTTGTGGGTTACGGAAATGATTATCATATGCCACAGGGTTTTATGATGGGTTGTTCTGCAGCATTACTGTGCCTAAAGGTAGTTGGCACACATATATTATTTTACCCTTACAATTCTCTACGTGCCTCTGGCTTGAGGTGTCTCATGAGGCTTCTTGATGGGGAAAGGAGCTATCAGTTTCTCAAGTTATATGACTATTTGGAGATTCTCAGTTCCTTACTACAGGGGGCTCCTCACAGGGCTGCCTCATGATGGGCAGATTGATTCCATCAGAATAAGAGATCTAAGAGAGGGAGGGTGACAGTGCTCAAGCTGGAAGGTACAAACTTTTTTGTTTTGTTTTGTTTTGTTTTTATGAACTTTTTCCCAGTTTCTTTGAGATATAATTGACATATAACATTGAGACAGTTTAAGGTGTACAATGTGTTGATCTGATACACTAATGTGTTGCAGTATGATTACCACCATCGCATTACAGCTAACACATCCAAAATATCACGTAATTCTGTTTCTTTTTGTGGTGAGACCATTTAAGTTCTACGCTCTTAGCAACTTTCAAGTACATATTACAGTATTGTTAACTATAATCACTGTGCTGTACATTAGATCCCCAGAATGTATTCATCTTATAACTGGAAGCTTGTACTCTTTGACCAGCATCTCCATATTTTCCCCATTCTTCGGCCCCAGGTAACAACCATTCTACTCTTTTTCTACAAGGTGGGCTTTTTTTTTTTTTTTAATTCTACATAAATAAATACTTGACATCTGAATGGACAAAGATTTTTTTTAAAAAAGTCACCAAGAAAACTATAAAAGCTAATAAATTGAACTGCAATAAAGTTAAGAATTGTTTATCAAAAGACATCAAGGGCGGGGCGCCTGGGTGGCTCAGTCTGTTAAGCGTCTACCTTCGGCTCAGGTCATGATCCCAGGGTCCTGGGATTGAGCCCCGCATCGGGCTTCCAGCTCCACGGGAAACCTGCTTCTCCCTCTCCCACTCCCCCTGCTAGTGTTCCCTCTCTCGCTGGGTCTCTCTCTGTCAAATAAATAAATAAAATCTTTAAAGAAAAAAAGACATCAAGGGCAAGAAGAGTCAAGCAACAGAGAAAAGATGTTTACAGTACATATACTTGACAAGGGCCTTGTATCCAGCTATATAAAACATTTGTAGATAGCAGTAAGGAAAGACAGATACAACATGGGCAAAATAACTGAACAGGCACTTGAATTAAAATAATATACAAATAGACAATAATTATATGAAAAATCCTCAAACACATTAGTCATAAAAGAAATGCAGGGGCTCCTGGGTGGCTCAATCAGTTAAGCGTCAGACTCTTGATTTTGTCTCAGGTCATGATCTCAGGGTTGTGAGATCAAGCCCGGCATTAGGCTTCACCTGGGCATGGAGCCTGCTTAAGATTCTCTTTCTCCCTCTGCACCCTTCCCCCAACCACTCGTGCTCCTGCTCTCTCAAAAAAGAAAAAGAAAGAAAGAAAGAAAGAAAGAAAGAAAGAAAGAAAGAAAGAAAGAAAGAAAGAAAGAAAGAAAGAAAGAAAGAAAAAGTGCAAATTAAACCTTTGATATAATACCACTATAGAGACACCAGACAGGTTAAAAAAAATGGCAATGTTGAGCATTGATCAAGATCTATAGCAACACGAAATTTTATCAGTTATATGACTATGTATCATTACAATCAATATGTAAAATTATTTTGAAAGTTGTATTCAAGAATGTAGAAGCATTATTTATAATTACATTATAATTATGATAGTCAAAAATTAGAAGCAACTCATGCAACAATACTAGAATGAATACATAAATTGTAAGATAGTCATGTAATGGAATACAACGTAACAAAGGAAAAACTCCTCCTGGGGCACCTGGGTGGCTCAGTCAGCTAAGCGTCCGATTCTTGGTTTCCACTCAGGTCATGATCTCATGGTTGTGGATCAAGCCCTGCGCCGCTCTGTGCTCGGTTCAGAGTCTGCTTCAGATCCTCTTTCCCTCTCCCTCCCTCCCTCCCTCCCTCTCTCTTTCTTTCTCTGGCTCTCTCTCTCAAATGAATAAATAAAATCTTCAAAAAAAAAAAAAAAAAACTGCTCCTACAGCACCATGGATGAATATCACTATTGTGTAATACAGAGCAAACCAAGCTAGACACAAAAGAGTGCATGTTGTGTAACATTTACATGCATTTCTAAAAAAGGAAAATCCACTCTATGGTCATAGAAAAAAGAATAGTGATTTACTTTTGTGGAGGAAGAGAAAGGTGTTCCTTAATGACAGGGATAAGTCATGAGGTAGGCATTTTAGTGTTTGTAACATGTTAAATGTTGGTCTGGGTGGTGGTTCTATGGGTGTATTCACCTTTAAAAGTTTTTTTCAGCAATATGCTCTGACTTCTGCACTTTTCCAAATGTATATTATATTGGAATTCATTTTTTATGTAATAATTTGGTAATGGAAAGATGGACCAGTCACAATGAAAAGTGTTAGGACTATTGGATATTAATATTGAAAAAATAAAATTATATCTATATTTCACATATAATTTACAAGTGAATTCTAGTTGTATGAAATGTTTAAATTCAAACATTTTAAAATATAGAATTATAAATTCAACACACTAAAAATACCTGCAGTTAAATAAGGAGGAATTTCTTAGTATTTATTCAATATTTATTTGTTCAGTAAATGCATATTCTATGCTTACTCTTTGTTAAACAATTTCCCAGGTGTTGTGGATGCAGCAGTGAACAAAATAGACAAAAAATATTCCCTGCTCTAATGGAGCTTACATTCTAGTGGAACTAAAGAGACAGTGAAAAACAAACATACAATACATTTAATGATGAAATATAAAGGAGAGAGAGGGTGATAAGAAATGATGTGACTGGGGTGGAAGTTATTTTTTTAAAGATTTATTTATTTATTTGAGAGAGAGTGAGAGAGCATGAGCAGGAGGGGCAGAGAGAGAGAGAATCTCAAGCAGACTCCATGTTGAGCACAGAGCCTGATGTGGGGCTCAATCTCACAACCCTGAGATCATGACCCCAGCTGAAACCTAGAGTTGGACGCTCAGCCACCCAGGTGCTCCAGGAGGAAGTTATTTTTAAATCTAGTTGTTAGCAAATGCTTGACTGAGGTGACATCAAAGCAGTATTTGAAAGAATGGAATCTGTGGAAGAGATTTTCTGGAAGAGCAAAGAATAATTGTGAAGGTCACAAACCTGGAATATGCTTACTGTATTCCAGAAACAGAAAGTAGGCCAGTATGCTGGTAACAAAGTGGACAAGGGGAGGTATTTGGAGATGGGGTCAGAGAGGTAAAGAGGGCACAGTAAATCAGAGGGTATTAGGAGAAGGGAGATGTGTGGAGACTTATGGAATATCATCCAAACATTGGCTTTTACTCTGAATGAAGTAGGACCTGTTAGAGGAATTGTAGTCATATGATCTGTCATATATGTGTATAGAATCACTCTAGCCTTTCTAAAGATAAAGGAATGAAAGGAGTAAGAGGGAGAAAGCAGGGGGCTGGATAGGAGATAATCTCTGATCTATGCTAGAGATGATGGTGATCTGGACCAGTGTGGTAATGGATAATGTGTGGAGAAGTGTTTAGCTGGATTCTGGATAATTTTTGAAGCTAAATGCATGAGGATTTTCTAGCTGATTGGAGATGAGGTGTTAGAGAATGAGATGCATGAAAGATGAAGGAGAAACTACATGGATGGATTTACCATTAACCGCAATGGAAGATGTAGTAGATGCATATGTTGCAAAGCCACAAATCATAAAGGAAACTGTATAAATGTGACATATTAATATCAAAAATTCTATGAAAATTAGCTATAGGGGCGCCCATACTGGGTGGTCGTTAAGTGTCTGCCTTTGGCTCAGGTCATGATCTCAGGGTCCTGGGATCAAGCTCCTCATTGGGCTCCCTGCTCAGTGGGAAGCCTGTTTCTCCCTCTGCCACTCCCCCTGCTTGTGTTCCCTCTCTCGCTGTCTCTCTCTCTCAGATAAATAAATAAAATCTTAAAAAAAAAAAAAAGTAGCTATAACTAACATTGAAAGACAAGTCACAGGCAGGAACAAATTTCAATTACTATGAACAACAGAGGTATCTACTACAAATCAAGAATTAAAGTAATAAAAAACAAGTGAGAGATATGAATAATAAATGTATAGTAAAGGGAGACCAAATGGCCAATATATACATGAAAAGTTGCTCAACATTACCAGCAGGAAAATGTTATAGAAACAAAAATGAAGTATCATTTCAAATATATTAGAATTACATGCATTTTAAAATATGATAAGACCACGGCGCCTGGGTGGCTCAGTCCTTAAATGTTTGCCTTCGGCTCAGGTCATGATCCTGGGGTCCTGGGATCGAGCCCTGATCGGGCTCCCTGCTCGGCAGGAGCCTGCTTCTCCCTCTCCCACTCCCCCTGGCTGTGTCTCTCTCTCTGTGTCAAATAAATAAATAAATAAATCTTAAAAAAATAAAATAAAATCTGATAAGACCAAGTGTTGACATAGATGTAGATCAAAGGGAACTCAGGAAATCCTGACGAGAGTAGAAATGATGACACCACTTCTGGGGGAGATTTTGCAAATGTCTTAGGAAGTGGGCCTGTATATATAAACCCTGTGATCCTGTAATTTCTCTTAAATGCTCATCAAACAGGAATAGATAAAGGCATTGAATTTATTCAAAATGGGGAAACATGTACAACAGTTAAAAAGAACTAACAAGAGCTACATGTAACAACAAGGATGGAAACATTTACAAACATTATCTAACATTTAGAATACTCCTACAAAATTAGATACATTCCCCAATGTACAGATAAGGAAACTAAAATTTAAAGCTGTTCAGTTTCCCTGATGCCAGGATTTAAATCCTGCCCAGAATTATGTGAATTCCAAGTTCATATTATTTGCACCACTGCATGGGATATTCAGGGTTTGTTCTCAGTCAAGATGGACCAAGGGAAATGTTGAAAATGTTTGCCTTCTTACTAGGACCCAATTCATTTGTCATTGAAAGGCTATTCAGGGGCGCCTTGGGTGGCTCAGTAGTTAAGCGTCTGCCTTCAGCTCAGGTCATGATCCCAGGGTCCTGGGATCGAGTCCCGCATCGGGCTCCCTGCTGAGCGGCAGGCCTGCTTCTCCCTCTCCCACCCCTCCGCTTGTGCTCTCTCTCTTGCTGTGTCTCTCTCTGTTAAATAAATGAATAAAATCTTAAAAAAAAAAAAAAGGCTATTCAGTTCTGAAGATCTAACATGACTAAAATGGAAGATAGACTTCAGTTTGTAATACACAATGCAAATGTCAATATTTATTTTTCCAGACTTGGGTCTATTTTTAATTATACACCTAAAGATGCATAATTTGCTCTTCTACATAGATCAATACTTAGAATGATATTGATTCTTTCTGTAATCTCCTCCCCAAACTTTTCAACATCATGTTTCCATACAGTATTGATGAATGTCTGCTCCAACCTGCAATTACAGCAATAACATCCGTGCATTCTATGATTTTCTGACTAAACTTTCTCCCAAAGTACTAAATGTAGTCATTTAATACATAATAATTATCTTTCCTATTATGTATGGTCCGTAATTAAACATTAATAAAACTTTACACTTGGCAATGTAAGATGCATGGATTCAGCTGCATATCAGTACTGATACTGACAGGTTTTTGATTGGTTGTCTTACCACCAAACACTCTCTATAAGAGTTGACTTTCCTGCATTCCCTTTGTTAAAATTATTTCTCAGAGCTAGGGTATTACTGAAAGAACAAAACAAATAGAAGATTTTACATGGATGCATACACAACTATGATTTACACACAGAGATACTTCTAACCTTATATACTGGTGTATTTGTGGAGGAGCAAATATTCATAGAAAACCATAAAAAATCATGTATTTCTGGATAAAGCCTTAAGAAAACTGGTATTTCTCAAATTCAGACTGAATTAATCTTATCTGAATGTCTACACATGAAATAATTTTTCATGTGCAAAACTCCAAATAAATATAATTGTATAGAAACTAAGAGGTAAGGATAAAAACATAAAGAACTTTATGAACTCAGCAATAAAAACAGACACTTCAATTAGGAAAATTAGGAAGTGGTCAAGAGCATTGAAAGGCTTGAACAAAAACCTGGCCAAAAAATTTAAAAGAATGGCAAATAAGCACATGAAAAAAATGTTTAACAAAATTAACCGTTAGGGAAATGCAAATTACAACTACAAGGAAATATTGTTCCACATCTATCAATTAAAAAAATAGTGATAACACAAAAAGTGAGCAAGGATGCAGAGAAACTGGATTATTCACACATTGCTGGTGGAAATATAAAATGGTACAACTATCCTGGAAAACAGTTTGGCACTTAAAAAATATTCAAAATTTCTACATTTGTTTCACAGCAATTACATTTTTTTTCTTTTTACCCTTTGACTCCCTTTACCTATTTCTCCCATCCCCCAACTCTGGCAACCACTATCCTGTTCTCTGCATCTATGAGGTTGTTTTTGTTTTGTTTTGTTTTGGTTTGGTTTGGTTTTTTGAGATTCCATATGTAAGAGAGATGGTTTACAGCTTTTGTCTTTCTCTGACTTATTTCAGTTAGCATAATATCCTCAAAGTACATCCATGTTGCCCAAAATGGCAAGATTTCATTCTTTTTTTATGGCTGAATAATATTCCATTGTGTATATATACTACAATTTCTTTATCCATTCATCCTTTGGTGGACACTTAGGATACCTTGGCTATTATAGGTAATACTATGATGAGCATGGGGGTACATACATCTTTTAGAATTAGTGTTTTCATTTTCTTTGGATAAATACCCCAAAGTGGAGTTGCTGAATCATATGGTATTTCTATTTTTAATTGTTTGAGGAACATCCATACTGTTTTCCACTGTAGCTGCACCAATTTACATTCCCACCAACAGTGCACTAAGTTTCCCTTTTCTGTATGTCCTCACCAACACTTGCTATCTCTTGTCTTTTTGATGATGGACATTCTAACAGGTATGAGGTGATATCTCATTGTGGTTTTGATTTGCATTTTCCTCATGATTAGCGATGTTGAGCATCTTTTCATGTGCCAGTTGGCCATCTGAATGTCTTTTTTAAAAGATTTATTTATTTAGTTGAGGGGGTACCGGGGCAGAGGGAGAGGGAGAGAGAAACTCAAGCAGACTCCATGCTGAGCATGGAGCCCGACGAAGACTCAATCTCATGACCCTGAGATCACATGAGCTGAAACCAAGAGTCAGATGCTTAACTGCACCACCCAGGTGCCCCTGAATGTCTTTTTTGGAGAAATGTCTATTCAGATCACCTGCCTGTATTTTAATTGGGTTGTTTGAGAGGTTTTTTGCTATTGAATTATATGAGTTCTATATATTTTGGGTATTAGCCCCTGATCAGATATATGATTTGCAAATATTTTCTCCCATTCTGTAGGTTGCCTTTACATTTTGTTGATGGTATCCTTTGCTGTGTAGCAGCTTTTTTTTTGGTGTGTGTGCAGTAGTCTCACTTACTTATTTTTGTTTTCGTTGCTTTTCCTTTTGGTGTCAGATTAAGAGAATCATCACCAAGACCTATGTCAAGGAGCTTATCACCTATGTTTTCTTCTAGTCTTATGGTTTCAGGTCTCATTCAAGTCTTTAATCCATTTGAGTTAATTTTTGTGTATGGTGTAAGATAGTGGTTGAGTTTCATTCTTTTGCATGTTTCCCAACACAATTTATTAAAGAGACTGTCCTTTTCCTATTGTATATTCTTGGCTCTTTTGTCACAAATTAATTGACCATATACGTGTGGGTTTATTTTCAGGCTCCCCATTCTGTTCCATTGATTTATGTATCTGTTTTTATGCCAATACTATACTGTTTTGATTACTATAGCTTTGTAATATAGTTTGAAATCAGGGAGTGCAATGCCTCCAGCTTTGTTCTTTTTTCCCAAGGTTGCTTTGGCTATTTTGGTTTTGGGGTGTGTGTGTGTGTGTGTGTGTGTGTGTGTGTGTGTGTGTAGTTCCATACAAATTTTAGGATTATTTGTTCTATTTCTTTGGAAAGTGCCATTGGAATTTTGATAGGGATTGCATTAAATCTGTAGATTGCTTTGGGTAGTATGGACATTTTGACAGTATTGATTGTTCCAATCCATGAGCATGGAATATCTTTCCATGTATTTGTGTCTTTAATTTCTTTCATTAATATCTTGTACTTTTCAGTGTACAGGTCTTTTACTTCCTTGTTTAAATTTATTCCTAGGCACCTTATTCTTTTTGATGCTATTGTAAATGGGATGCTTTTCTTTATTTCTCTTTCTATAAGTTTGCTATTAGTGAATAGAAATGCATCAGATTTTTGTGTATTGATTTTGTATCTGCAACTTTACTGAATTTGTTCATTTGTTCTAACAGTTTAATAGTTGACCAGAAAGGAACAAGGGGAATTTGGAGGATATAGGACTGTTCTTTATCTTAACTGTGGTGGTAGTTACATAATTATATGCATTAGTTAAAACCCACAGCACTGTACTCTAAAAGGGGTGAATTTTAAAGTGTGTAAATTATATCTTAGTAAAACAATTTAAAAAGATGATTAACTTAAAGTAGAAATTAATAACCATATTGTGAAAGTTTTTTAACATACGTTGTAGTAAAAAATGAAAATAGCACAATGGAGAGAATGAAAGTATATTTTGTAAGCTTCTAACAATGTAAGAAAGAAGATGTAGTATTTGTTGCATCTAGAATTAATAATTTTTAAATGCATATGGTAAAATCTTACAGAAACTTCTGAAAAAAATAAAGAGGAGGAAATTACAAGCCAATTGTGGAGATGAAATTAAATACTAAAAATGCATATTTGATCTTAAAATCAGCAGAAAAATGGGAATGAAGGATAGAAAACAAATAGAAAGATGCTGCACTTAAAAACTACCATACCAATAATTACATTAAATATAAATGGACTAGGAGTGCCTGCATGGCTCAGTCAGTTAAGTGTCTGTCTATTTTAGCTCAGGACATGATCTCAGGGTTGTGAGATCAAGCCCTATGTGGAGCTCCACACTCAGTGGGAGTCTGCTTGAGATTCTCTGTCTCCCTCTTCTTCTGCCCCTCCCCGCACTGTGCTGTCTCTCTCTGTGTCTCTAAAATAAATAAGTAAATCTTTAAAAATATATAAATGAACTAAATATTTAAATTAATTATATAATATTAGTAAATTAAATATTAATTATTTAATAGAATTATAGTATAATAAATATAAATAAGTAATCTTAATATTAACTGTTATAATATTTTAATTAAAAGATCAACAATTTTACCATGAATATAAAACAAAAGACCCAATTATACATTGCATTAAAAGATTCATCTTAAATACAAAGATACACGTAGATTAATTTTAACAAATAGAAAATTATATACTATACAAAGACTAATCATAAGCAATATCTAGTATCTGTTGCAAAATCAGACAAAGTACACTTTAGGACAGGGCATATTCATAAAAATGTGGGATGTTATATAAGAATGAAAAAGGAAATTCATCAACAAGACATAGTGATTCTATTTATGTCTGCAAAAATAATAGAAAGAGATGAACCAAAACAGAATTGAAAGAGAAAAGAGACAAATCTACAATCACAATTTTAGTTGTAGAATTTAACATATTTTTCTCAATAATGGATAGAATAAGTGGTCAGAAAAATCACTAAGTAAATAATATACTTAAAACATCAATTAAACTGGCCTAGTTGACAGTTATAATTTCACACAAAAACAGCAGAATAATAATTTTTGCCATGATCATAGGTCTGAAAATCTTCAACATAATATTAGAAAATAAAATCCAACAATGTATAAAAAGATTTCTACACCATAACCAAGTAAAATTTATTCCAGCTATACAAGGCTGGTTCAGCATTCAAAGATCAATAAATGTAATCCAGTTCATCAGCTAGCTAAATAAGAAAAATCATATGGTCATATCAATTAGTGGAGAAAAAGCATTTAACAAAATCCAACATCTATTCATAATAAAAACTATCAACAATCTAGGAAAAGTAGGAGCCTTCCTCAAATTGATAAGGAACAACTACAAAACTACAGTTTGCCTTATGCTTAATGTTGAGAAACTGTAAGCTTTCTCCTGAATACTGAGTGGGGATATAAAAAGCATGCCTCCCCTCACCATTCCTATGTAACATAATATTGGAAGTCCTAGCTACTGGAAAAGGAGAATAAAATGAAATAAATGACATGTATATATCAGAAAGAAAGAAATACAACTCTCTTTATTTGAAGATTATATGATTGTCTATGTAGAAAATCTCAAAGAACTAATACAAAAACCTCCTGAAACTAAAAAAAAATAAGTACATCAAAATAACAGCATATAAGGTTATTGTACAAAATGAACTGCTTTCCTATGTACTACCAGTGTACAAATTGCAACAAAAAAGAAATACTTAGGTATAAATCTAACATAATATGTACAGGATCTATAGAGAGAAAACTACAAACCTCTTGATGGATGAAATCAAAATAACTCCAAATAAATGGTGAGAACATTCTGTGTTGATGGACTGGAAGTTTTAATATTATGAAGATATCAATTATTCCCAACTAGATTTATAAATGAACTGCACTCCCTATCAAAATACCAGCAAGTTTTTTATTTATTCATGAGAGACATAGAGAGAGAGAGAGAGAGAGAAGCAGAGGGAGAAGCAGGCTTCCCGCTAAGCAGGGAGCCCAATGCAGGACTCGATCCCAGGACCCTGGGATCATGACCTGAGCCGAAGGCAGACGCTTAACCATCTGAGCCACCCAGGCGCCCACCAGCAAGTTTTTTATAGGTATTGACAAGTTATTCCTAAAGTCTATATAGAAAGGCAAGAGACCCAGAATAGTCAAGACAATACTGAATTAGAAGAAAAAAGTTGGAGGACTCACACTAACCAGTATAAGACTTAGTATAAAGCTACAATAATTAAGACAGTTTGGTATTGGCAAAATGATGCATAGATCAATGGGACAGAATAGAGAGCCCAGAAATATAGCTACACAAATGTAGTAAACCAATCTATGACTGGTTTAAAGGTCTGGAAGCCATTTAATGGAGGAAGGATAATCTTTTCAACAAATGACACTGGGAGAATTGGATTTCCATGTGCAAAGAAATGAACCTAGACACAGAACTTTTATAAAAATCTAACTCAAAATTTATGATGGATCTTGATGTAGAATTCAAAACTTCTAGATGTAAAATGTAAAATTTCTAGGAGAAAACACTGGGGAGAATCTATTTGACTTGGGGTTTGGTGATGAGTTTATAGATAAAATACCAAAAGCATGATCAATAAAATAAAAAAATTGGTAAGTTGAATATTATTAAAACTATAATCCTCTGCTAATAATAAAGTGTTAATAAAATGAAAGTTCATGCCACAGACTTGAAGGACGTATTTGTAACATGTATCTAATAATGGATTTTCATTGAAAATATACAAAGAACTCTTAAATAGCAAGTGTTGGTGAGGATGTGGAGAAAAAGGAACCTTTGTGCACTGTTAGTTGGAATGCAAACTGGTGCAGTCACTGTGCATATTGCAAATACTAATTCAAAGGGATACATACACCCCTGTGTTCATAGCAGCATTATTTACAATAGCCAAGATATGGAAGCAGCCCAAGTGTCTATTGATCAATGAATGAATAAAGATGTGGTATATATCTATATCTATATCTATCTACATATATATATATATATATATATATATATATACACAATAGAATATTATTCAGCCATAAAAAAGAATGAAATCTTGCCATTTGCAATGGCGTGGAGGGATCTAGAGCATATCATGCTAAGTGAAATAAGTCAGCCAGAGAAAGACACATACCATATGATTTCACTCATATGTGGAATTTAAGAAACAAAACAAATGGGCAAAGGGAAAAAGAGAGAGTGAGGAACGAAGAAACAGACTCTTAACTATAGAGAACAAACTATGGAGATGGGTGAAACAGGTGAAGGGGATTAAAGAGTACACTTATGATGAGCACAGGGTGATGTAGGGAAGTGTTGAATCACTATATTGTACATCTGCAACTAATATAACAATATTAACTATACTGGAACTAGAATTAAAAATTGAAAAATAAACAAAAATGAAAATATACAAAGAATTCTTAAAATATAGCAATAAGGAAACAACCCAGTTTAAAATAGTCACAAAAGATCTGAATCCACACCTCACCAAAGAAGTTATAGTGATGGCAAGTAAGCATATGAAAAGAAGCACAACATTGTTATTTGTGAATTGCAAATTAAGTCAACAATATGATACAACTACATACTTAAAAGAATAGTTAAAATACAAAAACAAAACAAAACAAAAGCCTGACAGTACTAACTGCTTGCAAGAATGTAGAACAATAGGTACTCTCATTAACTGCTACTGGGAATGCAAAATGGTATAGTCACTTTGGAAGATAATTTGGCAGTTTTTACAAAGTTAAAAGGACAAAAACAATATGATTATCTTCAATAGATGCAGAAAATGCATTTGACAATATCTAATACCCATTATTGATTAAAAGCTTTTGTGAAACTAGAAACAGAGGGAAATTTCTTTTAATTGAAAAATGGTTTCTATGAAAATCCTATAGCTATCATCACAGTTTATGGTAAAAGACTGAATGATGTCCCCCCAAGATCAGGAAAAGGCAATAATGCTCACTTTTGTACCGCCTCTATTCAACACTGTGCTGTAGGTCTGCTAATGCAATAAGGGGGAGAAAAGGTATCCAGACTAAAAAGAAAGAAATAAAACTGTCTTTATTCACAGATGACAAAATACTATATCTAGAAAATACTAAGAAATCTCCTGCAAAACTTCCAGAATTAATAATGTAGTTTAGCTATGTAAAGATAATGGTAGTAAGCAAAAATCAACTATTCTTCTATATATCAGTGTTGAATAGCTAAAAATAAAATTTTAAAAAATTTCATTCACAATAACATTTAAAGAATAATATATTTAGGAATCAATTTAACAAAAGATATATAATATTTACTGAAAAGTATAAAACATGCTGAGATAAAGAGATTTAAATAGAAGGAGAGACATTCCATGTTCATGGGTTAGAGAATTTAATATTGTAAAGATGGCAAAACTTCCATAATGATCCCAAGGTTAATTGCAATCACTATCAAAATTCTATGGGAGGGGCACCCGGGAGGTTCAGTATTAAGCGTCTGCCTTTGGCTCAGGTCATGACCCTGGACTCCCAGGATCAAGTCTTACATCAGGCACCCTGCTCAGCAGAGAGCCTGCTTCTCCCTCTGCCCCTCACCCCATTTGTGCTCTCTCTCTCTCTCAAATAAATAAATAAAATCTTTTTTAAAAATCCCATATTTATTTATTTGAGAGAGAAAGAGAACATGCACAAGCTGGGGGAGGGGCAGACTGCCCGCTGAGAAGGGAGCCCCACATGGGGCTTGATCCCAGGACCCTGAGATCATGACCTGAGCTAAAGGCAGATGACTAATGGACTGAGCCACCCAGGCGCCCCCCATGGGAAATTTTTATAGACATTGACAGGCTACTCCTAAAACTTATTTGGAAATGCAAATGACAGAGAATAGTCAAAGCGATTTTGCAAAAGGAAAACAAAGTTGAAGGTCTTACTCTACCCAATTTCAAAAAATACTATAAAACTATAGTGATTGAGATAGTGAAGTACTGATTAAAGTATTGGTATGAAGAATTGGGAGTTCAGAAGTAAATACTTAAACTTACAGTCAATTGATTTTGATAAAAGGACCAAAGCAATTAAATGGAAGAAAGAATAGGTTTTTCAACAAATGGTGCTAGGATAATTGGGTATCTATTTGAAAAAAATATATAAATTGGACTTCATCAAAATTAAAAACTTCTCACTTCAAAAGACACCATTAAAAAAAATGAACAAATCCACAAACTAGGAGTAAATAGTTGCAAATAATGTATATCCTAAAAAACTCCTATCCAGAATATAGAAAGAACTCTTACAACTCAGTAAGAAGACAACCCGATAATAAATGGGTGAAAGATTTAATTAAACATTCACCAAAGAAGATATATGAATAGATACATGAAAATAGGCTTAACAAAGATGCTAAAGTCATTGGACAAATTGAAATTAAAACCACAATGAGATACCACTTTATATCATGAATGGCTAAAATAAAAAAGATGGACAATAACTGTTTATGGCGTTTTGGTGAAATTGGAACTTTCATATATTGCTGTTAGGAATTTAAATTGTACACCCAGTTTGTAAAAATTAAGCCATCAACTTACTAACACTCAGTACAACAACTTATATCCATACAAAGACTTGTAAATAAACATTCATAGCAACATTATTCATAATAGCCAAAAAGTAGAAGGAACTGGAATGTCCATGAACTGACAAATGGATAAAAGAAAGCGGTAAATCCATATAATAGATTTCTATGGTTCAATTCAAGGGAACAAACTATTGATGCATTCGAGAGTATGGTTGAGTCTCAAAAACATTGTGCTATGTGAAAGAAGCCAGCCAGACCCAAACACCACATATTAGGATTCTGTTTTCATGAAATTCCAGAAAAAGCAAATCTATAGAAACAGAAAACTTGTGTTTTCTTGTGGCTGGAGTGTGAATGGATATTGAGGATGCTAATTACTTTGAGGGAATTTGGGAGGATGTTTTGGTCTGAATATATCCCCCCAAATTCATATGTTGGAATACTAACCAACAAAGATGATGGTATTAGGAGTTGGGGCCTTTGGGAGGTGTTTAGGTCATGAGGGTGGAGACCTCCTGAATGGGATTAGTGCCCTATAAAAGATGATCTAGAAAGATCTGTAGCTTGAGAGGCTGTGAACCAGAAAGAGGGCCTTCACGGGAACACAACGAAGATCATAGCATTGGTAAAAGATTTGTAAATCTTTGTTTTTCATCTAATTTTTAGCATAAAACAGGCAGTAGTCTTCAGTTTACTCAACTTAAGAGGTATTTACTGAGAGTTTGATGTCAATGGAGGTTAGCAGCTTCAATTTGAGACATTTCAGAAACCTGATACCATGATATCTTGAAATCTGGCTCACTGTCTTTGTCCATTCTGGCCTCTGTGATGAAGTACCATAGACTGAATGCTTCAAACAACAGAGATTTATTTCTCACAGTTCTGGAGGATGGAAGTCCAGGATCAGGTGCCAGCATGGTCGGTTTCTGGTGAAGGCCCTCTTCCAGGTTGCAGACTGCTGTCTTCTCATTGTATCCTCACATGGTGGAAAGAGCTAGAGAGCTCTCTTGGGGTCTCTTTTATAAGGACACTAATCCCATTCATGAAAGATCAACCCTCATGGTCCAATTACCTCCCAAAGGCCCCACCTCCTAGTACCATCCCACTGGATCCAACATAGGAATTTTCATTCCCGTCAGTCTGTAACACTCATGGTAGCCGCAAGATGATGTCTGTACTCCTTATCAAGGTGCAGGAAGCCTGTTACAAACTCATCTCAACCTCCTGTTAAGACTGTCATCTCCTGTCACCCTATCCAGGCCCTAAACTCCAGCCACACTCGCCCTCTCACTGTTCCTTAAGAAGTCTAAGCTCTTTTACGACTGCATTCAGTGCATATGTTATTTCCTTGGCTAGCACGACTCAGCTCATCCTTCCAGTAACAGCAAAAATAGCACATCCTCCAACATTCCCATCCCATTTTCCTTCCTTCAGCTCACACAGCTATTTATACTTTTTTTTTCCTTTTGTTGCACCTGTAATAGTGTATTATGCCTTTTTTTCCCTGGTAAATGTTGCATGTCTCAAGGAAAAGAACATACCTATCTATGGTTTGATCCTTAAGTCCCAGCATAGTATATGATACATGGTAACCATTGAGTTACTGGATAAATGAATGAATCAGGGATGAATGAGGTTCAGTTACTATTGCCATCTTTAAGAAAGCACACAGCCAAAAACCTCCAAGTCACTTCCTCTTTCAGAGGAGGATAAATACCTGGCAGGTATTCAGATATATGTGGCATCTGAAGTCAAATCACAGGACCAGAAAGTTAACAGCTGAATAAAGATAACCATGTGAAGTGATTCATATGTTAACTAACTTGACTGCGAGGATGCTTTCACAATTTATACATACGTCATCACATCGTACACCTTACATATGCTATAATTTTGGCAATTATCCTTCAACAAAGCGGGAAAAAAAGAAATTTACAGATAAAAAGCTAATAGTTTTTTTAGAAATATTCTTTGGGTATTGTGCAAAAATATGCTTTATCTCAACTATCAATAAACAGCTTTTGAAATTTTCTTCAGTATGAAATACAGAACTGGTTATACTATCCATTGTTAAAATCATCACCTTGACTCTTGCCATAAATAGCATTCCCTTTGATGTCATCATAATGGTAATGATAGCTATTACCTATTGAATATCAGCTCTACACCAGTAATTGTGTTAGTTGCTTTGTATGTATCATTCAAAATCTTAATACTGACTATATGAGGTCATTTTACAGATGAGTAAATTGAGGCCCAGAAAGCTGTAAAAAATTACTCAAGATTAGTTAAGTGGAAGAGCCAGGATGTGAATATGGAATCATCTTATTCCAAGTTCATGAGGTGTCCTTTATTCAGGAAGACTGTTTTGCTTCATAGTTGTTAAAAGGGAGCTAGAGTTACACAAGAAAACAATATATATAATAACACACATATTATATAAATATATAATATACATGTATTATATATATATAATCATAAAGAATAATTATGAATGCAATTTGTTTCAGAAATAATTATAAATTTGGTAGCCGAGTAATTAAATTAGATTCTTTTAAGCAATAATACAAGTTATTCTAGCAATAAAGAGTAGCTATAGTTAATAAGTACTCAGTGCTTTTATCTATTGTATACTAATAGACTCTCACATATAAGAATACTTGAAAAAATATAAGCCAGCACTGTATTTTTTTTTTAAGATTTTATTTATTTGCGAGAGAGAGAATGAGAGACAGAGAGCATGAGAGGGAGGAGGGTCAGAGGGAGAAGCAGACTCCCTGCTGAGCAGGGAGCCCGATGCGGGACTCGATCCCGGGACTCCGGGATCATGACCTGAGCCGAAGGCAGTCGCTTAACCAACTGAGCCACCCAGGCGCCCCAGCACTGTGAGTATTAACAACCTTTAGAGAAATCCAAAAACTGGACAGTATGCTTTACAAAGTATACCTTTATTAAACAGAACAACCTAAACATCGAGAAATAAAGTTAAGCCCAGAAGCAATCTTTTAGGTTTTGTCTGTGCCTCAATGCACTTCAATTGCTAGTTTAATAGTATCAGGGGGCCCCTGGGTGGCTCTTTGTTTAGGCGTCTGCCTTCAGGTCAGGTCACGATCTTGGGGTCCTGGGATCAAGCCCCATATCAGGCTTCCCACTCAGTGGGGAATCTCCTTCTCCCTCTCTCTCTCCCTTTGCCCCTCCCCCTGTTTGTGCTTTCTCTCTCTCTCTCAAATAAATAAACAAAATCTTAAAAAAATAGTATCCAAAAAATGTGTATATGTAAATTACAAAAACATGTATTTTGTATTAAAATTACCTAAGCTCTTAGTGCACTGCTTAGGACAAATATGTACTATTCAGCATGTTATGGAGCTACAGGGTTTGAAGTATTATCAAAAGCATCTTTCACCTCTAAATATGAGCAATGGACTTTCAAATAGGTAAAATGTTAGAGCCATATGCTTACTGGAGAAACACTATCCTTATGAGATGTATTAGAATCATGATAAATAAACTAATTAGGTCATGAATTTAAGAAATAATGAATTTTTTATATTTTTAAAGAAAAAGTGTTTGTTGTCTACATAAAATATAGTAATAGATGATTTTGCATCTCTGCTTGAGGATGTGGAGAGCCAGAAAGAGTGTCACTCCCACTTTGCAATTAAAAAGAAAGTTGAAAACATCTCCTAATTCATAATTTTTCATGAATTCATGAGAGATTTGAGGTCACAGAGCAACCAAGGGTCCTAAAACCTAAGGAAAAGATGTGAGCTCTGGCTTACCTGAAGACAACAAGCAGATGATAGTGAATAGAATTCACCCAGGGTGGTGGTGTTCACTGGCAAGACTGCGAATGCTGTGAAGACCACAGAACTTGGGGAAGTCTGCAACATCTTGAAGGCTTTTCCTGCATGTACCTTAGTAGGTGCTCACAGATAAGATTGGAGAGAGTCCTTGGAAAATTCCCTTGATGGTGCAGACCAGGAGAAAGGGAACAGCAGTGGCCATGAGAGGAGCTGGAACGACACTCAGACCCTGATCCCCATTGTCCCTATTAAATAAAATCCTTCATCTGTGGGAGGAAAGAAAAACAGGACACTTGTACTCAGGGTGTTGGTGAAAATCTGTTGTTGGGGGAAAGGAACAGATTTTAAAAAAAATCTGTTCTGGGGCAGGGGCGTATGGTGGGTACAGGCATGAGTGCTGGGGTCAGAGCTACAGTTGGAGGAGAAGAAGGAGACTGAGAAGTCCAGAGCCTTCTGGGAGCTGACAAGCCTGTCTGCCTGGGAGGCACAGAGAAGGGTACAGCATTATCAATAGCCCATCTCCGGTGTTTTTGCAAAAAAAGGCATAACTCCAATCTATTCATGAGAAAGCATCAGATAAAAGTAAATTGAGAGACATTCTACAACATCGCTGACTAGTACTCTTCAAAACTGTCAATATCTTGAATGATTAGGAAAGACGGAAGAACTGTTGTAGTAATGAAGGAGACATGGCAGCCAACTGTAATGTGCTATCATGGATTGGATCCTCGAACAGAAGAAGGACCTTTGTGGAAAACCTGGTAGAATCTGAGTACAGTCTATAGTTTAGTCATATCGTACAAAATTCGGTCTCTTCATTTTTATAATTGGACTATGGTTATGAGATGTTAACTTTTGGGGGAGCTGGATGAAAGGTGTACAGAAATTTTCTGTACTGCATTTACAAGCCTTCTGTAATTTTAAAATAATCTCAATGGTATGCAATACCTTATGGTCTCAGCTATGTATTTCAAGGGTGTTTGGTTTATTTTGCCTTGCATTTCTATATGTTTTATAGTAGGTGGTTGTTCACTTTACCTGTTTTTTCTCTATTGTTGGAAATAAAAACACCCATCTACACTTAGGTGTCCATTAAAAATATTCTGACAGAATGCCCAGCCTACTAGTGATTTACTTGATGCCAAATCCACTAACTTTTTAGTCCCTTTTTAGTATCACTTATTATCACTTGATACACTACCATCCTTCTTGAAACACTCTTTTCCTTTAGGTTCTATGCCACCATGCTCTCCTGGTTTTCTTCACACTTCTCTCTAGTTGTACACGATTGGGACTCTCTGCAGTAACTGTTTCTTTGTTGTGCCCATCCCCCAAACTGAGAAGTCTTCTTTTTGTTCATCTGCTATATCTAATAAATCACCAACTCTTGTTGATTTTATTTCTTAAATACTTGTTGTATCTTTTCATTTATCTTCATCACCACCGGCCCCATCTTTGCCCAGGAAAACATCATCCCTGTTACTGCAACAGTCTCGTAAGTGATATCTAGGTCTCTGGCCCCTTCTTCTAGAGTAATTGTTCAACAACAAACCTGCTCATGATAAGTACCTGCTTAAAATCATTCCATAGTTCCCCCATTGCCCTGAACATGGCTTTCAAGACCCTTTCTAACCTAACCCCTTCTTGCTTCTCCTGTCTCATTCCCTTCCCTCTCAGGTGGGTTTGTTTTGTTTGGTTTTGATTTTGTAGTCCTTTCCAGAATAGCCTCATCTTCTCTATGTCTGGAACTTTGCTGCTACTAATCACCTGTTTCCTTGGAACTTTGTTCCTTGCTTTTCCCGCTTTGTCACCTGCTTAGTTCTTATTCCTCCTTTGCATCTCAACCTTGGCCATTATGTCCTCTTCAGACTATCCCTGACTCCCACAACTAGATGAACTTCCATTGTAACCTTTAACTGCCTTGACCAAAGTCCTTATTGCACCACTTCTGATTACTTGTCTGTATCCTTCAGTAGGCTGTACCTTCCTGAAGAGCAGCAGCCTTGTCTTGTGTGCTGTGTTAGCCCCAGAACGGCACTCCGTACTTTTTGTTGAATGAATAAATGACACCAGGAGAGAGAAAGAGACCATCATCCATGAGTGACACTGCCAGTGAGGCTCTGGGCTTTGGTTAGGTATGCTCATCAGTCAGCCCTCCATGATTCATGGGCTAATTTCTCATAATATTCTGAGTGCATATTTCCTCCCTGTGTTCTCTCTGCCATGTAGTCATTTTAACATTTTTCACAATTTCTGGAGAGTTAGCAAATGGAAACCAACTCGGTGACATTTATGGGTCCTCTCCAAAAAGCGCTGTCATTGTGAACAATGGCTATCACACATTCATCCTACTGCCTTCCATATTGCCTACCCTCAGCTAGTATAATTCAGTGAATAGAAATAGTTGTTTTTGGTCGTCTCAAGCATGTTGCAAATGGTATGATACTGTGCAGACATAGTAGAAAATCTATGGATTGTTTGTCCTTTAGGGAGCACCATTTATGGCTGTTTGCCCTTGGCACTCATTTCCCCCCTGTTAAATGGAGATGTTGTACTGCAGTCAGTAAATTAGTAATTGTTTCCATCTCAATTTGGGGACAGTCTTCATAATGTGGACACACATAGACTCATGCCAAGAGGATGAGGTCATGTGCTTGAACATACTCATTTTTTTAATTCAAGCCTTTTGTTTCCTCAGCCAGGGAATCCAAATCACTTAGTTCTTGGCCTTGTTCGATTGTTGATTTTTTTTAATGCTATGTATCATCTTACCAATTAAGCTGTAAAGTTTTCAAGGGCAACAAGCAAGTCTTCCGCTTTTCACATAATGATAACTTGACACATTTTTGAAGATGAAGATCATGTATTATGTATCCTATTATTCTGCATAATAATAACAAATACAAATGTTACCCTTTATTAAATACCTGCCATGTCCTAAGTACATGGATGCATGACTTCATTCATCTGTATTTTACAGATAAGGAAACTGAATTTAGAGAGTTCAGTTACTCACTCAAGGTCACATAGTTTTGGCCAGGATTGAACCAAATCTGACTGATTTCAAAGCCTCTGCTCATTGTACTGCCCAGTGATGTAAAACAATTTTTTCCCACAGACCCTTTTTAAAACAAAGTATTATCCAAGCACAGTTTATAAAGACAAAATTGGAACTGCTCTGTTGAAGCAAGGAGTCAACCCTACTCTTAATGGGCCCTTTCCTCACTTCCCACAGTGACCTGTGGGCATGGGCATGGATCTACCCGAGCTCCAGAGTGTCAAGTTGGACAATTCTTAACTATTTCTTGTTACCTCTTCACCCTGACAAGCTCTCATTTGGATGAAGAAGAGATTGTACTGAAATTAAGAAATCGCATTGTATTCTTGTCACACTTTCCTTATGAAGAGAGGATGTTTTATGAAATAGTTTCTATGCAATGACTTTAGCCAAGTGCTGTAGGTAGGTCATAATAATTTGAGTAACAATGCGGATTTTGTTTCCATCAGCAGGGGTTTTGAGCAAAAACCACATTTGCATTTCTCAGTAATGAGGAATACCCGGAGAAACAATTGAAAGAAGGTATTTCCCTGCAAATGAAATTTAGGTGATTGTAAAAGGTAGTGCAGCATGGGGAAAAGCCTATGTATGAAGACAAACTGGTTTATAAAGGAAAACCATCAAACTGACATCTCCCATTTTCAGCCTATAAGAATATAATGTACTTTATGATGTATGTCAGATGCTGGCTCTTCTGGGGTAGATGTCACTCACTTTTTCAGGTTACTCTGAAAAAGAGCTAGAACCCAGGAGCCAGATGTCAAAGGTATGGGTAAAGATCTTGGAATCACAGCAGAGCATGGAACAAAAATCAAATATGGGTACAGAGTAGGCATTTGTCCCTAACAGATGTTAAGGAAGATACACTATGGTCTTAAAGAGCCAATATTAAGCCTAGTTTTTAATATTTATCTTGTAGTTTTCTTAAATGACATTTTAAGTCAGATGGTATTGTTTATGCACAAATGTACATAAAAAGATCACTTCTCATGACCTGCTAGTGCAGATTCTCTTCACTTCTGTTTTCTCTTCATAATGAACAAATGGCTGCAGGAAAACACTCATTGTGACTTGGGTAAAAAAGAATTCTGAGAAAATAGTAACTAAAATAAACAGAAGTTGTGAAAGTTATATAAAAGAAGAATGTTACTTCCAACCCTATAGATTTGAAGACTCACGAGCTCTATGATTACAAACACGTCTCTAATCACTCTGACCCACATTCTTCTCTTTAAAAATGAGAGTATTTTGAGAATGAGCCACAAGGGTAATCACAAGTAATGACTCTTAAAGCCTCCACATGGAGCTGTTATACTGTAACTTTCACTCTTATTCCATAGATTACACGTCTCATGGTTAAGCCCCAAATCAGTGGGACAGATGAGAATATTCTGCTTGCAGGGAAGGCAGGACAAAGGTTTGAAGGGAATAATTGTGAACAGTGTCTACTGCACCACTTTTCAGATAACCATTGTTAAAATGTTTGTATATAGCTTTCATGTTATGCATATTTGACCTGAATTTTGATGGACAGATAGAGATTAGCAATGTTATAAAAGTCTTGACTTTTTGTTCATAAATATATCCCCTCTCTACAAAAGGCTTTATGATCCTTAACCAAAATCTCCATACATCCCAGCTTTCGTTTCTGAATATTATATATTCACATCATGTTCAGAGATCAGGTGTTACAATTTTAGCAGTAATATGTATCTTTTTCTCTTTCAGGTTTATTTAGAAACCAGATTAAAATTAGAACTGAGGAACATCCTAAATGGAGAGCAAGTTCAAGTTAATACCTGTTTTCACCAATCTATTTCTTTAATTCAAATTCTTCTGACTGTTTAAGAAAAAAATCGCTTATCTACCTAGTCATTCCTATATCAGCCCACCCATATACTGTAGAACTTACAGCAAGACAAGCAGCAGATAAGTTTACTCTGATTAGCAATGCCATACTTGAATATATTTATGGCATTCTAATAATAATGAGTCCACATAAGAGACCAACTCGAAATATTCCCTCAGTGTTGAATGTAAAACAATGCACTCTGAAAGAATGCTATCTTAATATAAATACTAAATGAGGAAGGGTGAGCCTCCTGATTGAAATTAATGATTTACTTGCTAACCCCTTCTTGGAAATACTTTAAAAAATGTCAATCGCTGTCATCATTTTTTAAAAAATATTTATTTACTTTAGAGAGAGCATGAGTGGGAGGGGAAAAGGGAGAGAGAGAGAGGGAAAGAGAGAGAGAGAGAGAAAGAGAGAGAATCTCAAGCAAACTCCTCGCTGAATATTCCTTTACAAAATATAATCCCAAATTGAACTTCTACTAACTAGCTCTGTGACCTTGGACCTGTCTCTATCTTCCTTTAACTCCATTTCCTCACCCTGGCGGTGACATAAGAACACCTCTGACATTTGACCAACCATATAAAAAATTCTTTCCAAACCTGTTTCCTTTCTATTCATAGAATAGAACAAAAATAATGCTAGTATCACCCTCACAAAGCTATCATAGCTATGTGCTATCAAAATCAAGGCAGTAGCTAAGGTACTACTTTATCCAGGAGAATTTTGAGAATTTATCATCTTTGGGAATATTACCTTCTGTTCTCCATGATATGCTTCCACCTTATCAAACAACGTACAGAACACAAATTCCCAAGTCCTCTGATTTTTAATTCAAGGCTTCTCAGCCTCCAGAGAAAATTCTGTGTTAGGACAAAATACATTCCAGTTCCAGTTCCATGTCTTAACTTTTGACAAATCACTTCCTCATGTTTTTCTCTCTATGTATCCTAAATTGTAGGAAATTGTAATGGCTGTTTCTTCTCAGGACAAAACACAAATAAATCTTAGCTATATTAGCAAATTCCTTGGAGCAGAGCTGCTATATAAAGTGTGACTATTTTATGGTGCTCATATCAGCAGAAATGCTGGTTTCTCTTTGACCGGAGTAGAAAGAAATGCATTTTTTAGATTGCAAGTGGAAGTCTGAATATTCAAGAATAATCAGACATAAAGAAATATCAAGCAATTCAGCATGCTATCAAGAGTTTCATTAGCTACTTAATAACCATTTTCAAAATTACCAGTAGGACAACAGATCCTGAGGCCTCATGATGTCCTAGTAGTTGAAACTCCTAGAATCGTCATCTTTTCATTACACTATGCTCCTGGAAATGGCAGAATTCCAGGGCTCCAATCCAGTCCTTGTCTGTTTGTTCTGTTTTGTTTTGCCCTGACTGCATGTGTATTGCACCCAAATGATTGGTTGAAAATTGGAAAAAAATCACACAAACTCACTACCCAACATTAGATAGACCACCAACAATTCCTGGTCATTTTACTGAAGTCAATCCATTGGTTAGTTTGTTTTGCTAATTTTTCCTTGATTAAATGCATAGAAGAACATGTCTACGAACCTCATGGGAGCACTGCTAGAGTGGCAGCCTGCTAATGGGTTAACTCATAAAAAGAGGGCAAAGATATGAAGAATTGCTCGTGTTTTTCAGTTGTATTTGAATAGAACTGGTGTTAAATATTTTTTCACTCATAATAAACCAACTTCATTTTACTACATCTATTCCTATTCCCTATGAATTATTTATAAGGCAGTAGATAACTTGCCTTACAAAATATAAAATCCATTTGAATAAATTCAAATTCTGAAAAATCTTGGACTAGAAGTTAAACTCTGAATATTCCGAGTGTGACTTAAAAATAAGGTGATTGATTTTATAATGTGAAGATTTGAACTCATCCATCCAGAGAAGTGTCATCCCCTTCTAAGTAGTACACATGGGAGAACATAAACTTCTTTCAGTGATGAAGCTACTGCTCAAATAATTCATGAAGCTTCCTTCTTGGAATTATCTCTGGAGCCTGTGTCTCACTTATTCAGTTACCCACAAAACATTAATTTAGCATCTTCCATGCACCAGTCACCATTTTGATATTGCTGTCATCATTTGCAGGTGGATAAGAATGTTTTAACTAAATACTAAAAAGTAGTGTGAAATTACTAAGTAGAAAATTGACAAATATATTTTTTTCTAAAACACAGTATAATAATTACTTAGACAAGTTTCTCAAGTGGCTTTCAGCTGGCTTCCAAGAGAATTCCAAATGATGAATTCCAAATGTGTTCTGAGCATGAGCAGTAGTATTGGAATGTATTATTTTTTTAAGATTTTATTTTTAAGTCACCTCTATACCCAACGTGGGGCTCGAACTCACAACCCCAAGACCAAGAGTTGCATGCTCTTCTGACTGAGCCAGGCAGGTGCCCCAATAAGTGTTATTTTGAAGCAACACGTTCATTGGATGGATGGATAAGGCTTACTACATATTAAAATTAGTATCTTTGATTTGCATGGAAAGAATGTGTAAATTAAAGGTGAAGTTATATTTTCTGATTATATTTTACAATGTGCTTTTGTTTCATAACATTAAGTCAATGTCTACCATTTCTGTCATCTAGTCATACTATTCCTGTGAACCCAATTCCAGAGATTTTCATCACAGTTTTAGCGCTGGGGGCAATCATTTGTTCTAATCCTAGGCTATAAAATCCTTGCAAAGGGCCTCTCTGTCAGAGCATACTATGGCCTTTTCAAACCAAACCGATGTGAGAAGTAAATCTTCAGAATTATGCCTTTAATACCACAAATTTAGGATTGATGCTTCATTCTGGGATGATATGACATTCTTAACCAGAGCATCTTGTTTTATTGCCAATATCTACTGCTAACTTATGACTGGGTTGTTTTTGTTGGGTACTTCTCACCAGTATAGTTGTTAATCCTCTTTGAAACTTTTAATTATGTTAACATTATTTTCTTCCACGAGCAGCTGAAAGATGAAATTTGGTTGTCTTTGATTATGTTTTCCTTTTCTACATATCAAATCATTTGTCAATATGTCAACACTGAAACGATTAATACTGTTTGTTGAAACATCAGAACTATTAATAGTCTTATTAAAATGAGGTGGGTTATAAATACTTTCAGAGCTGATCAATGCAGCATATCATTATGGAAAGAAATCCAGCTGACTGAAGAAATGATGCATATTCTTTTCAAACATTGAGTGTAGCAGAATGACTGAGGTTGATTTCACTCGCAGCTGAAGCTGTGCATTTCCAATGGTAAGAATAAATATATTCTTGAATAAACAAAAGTTCCAACAGAGTGTAGAACATAGATGTTCTGTGAGTACATAATGGGCATCTGGTACTTTCTATTCTTGCCAATTAGAATAATTTGGCAACAAAGCCCTGTGAACTTCCTAGTATAATCCAAATAGTCTGTCAAAAATAGAGAAAGGATGAAAATCAATGTAAGAAGGCTAAACTCCATCACTGAACAATTATTCTAATGCTTTTTTTACCAGACTCAAGGAGAAATCATAGTGTAACCATTAAATGCCTGGGCTCTAGAGTCACACAAACAGCCTGAATCTGAAACCTAGCTTTGTCATTAACTAGTTGCATGTCCTTGAATAGATTTATTTTGCCTCTCTGTACCTTAGTCTCAGCATCTACAAAATGGATCATATTTAATAATAATATCTAAAAATAATAATATCTTCATCCAGGATAGCATGAGTTCATACATGTAAGCACTTAGAACAACCCTTGGCATGTAGTATGTACTCTTATTACTAAGCTCACTGAGATAGTTATACAGGATACAAAATCAATGCACAGAAATCGGTTGCTTTCTTTTTTTTTTTTTAAGATTTTATTTATTTATTTGACAGAGAGAGACACAGCGAGAGAGGGAACACAAGCAGGGGGAGTGGGAGAGGGAGAAGTAGACTTCCCACGGAGCAGGGAGCCCGATGCGGGGCTCGATCCCAGGACCCTGGGATCATGACCTGAGCTGAAGGCCGACGCTTAACGACTGAGCCACCCAGGTGCCCCCAGTTGCTTTCTGATACACTAACAATGCAACTGTAGAAAGAGAAATTAGAGGAACGATTCCATTTACAATAGCATCAAATACCTAAATTTTTTAAAATGATCATTTTTCCTCTCATGGCTGCTACTAGCTAATGTCCTTCATTTTATGTTTTGCTGGTGGTGGTCTGGGTCATAGCTATATGTTTTGAATAGGGATTATTTAAAGAATTTAAATGTTAAATTTGGTTCTTTGACCTATAAGGTTCGTTCAAAGTTTAAGATGTAATCATACTTTAATTCTGTGAAACGTGCATATATCAAAATATCATGTGTGTCCCAGGAGCAATTAACCTGTTATTAAAGATAATGACATCAATCAATAAAAATGTCAACTCTGAAATTAGGTTCATAAACTACCAGCAATTAGCAGATATTTAGCAATTATGTTAAGACAGAGCTTGGTTTTTATAATGCAAATCAACATAAAATGTGAAAGAACAGACATGTTCATTGTGCATAAAAAGGCTAACTGTTGAAGAAGTGGAACAATTGGAAACTTGTAAGTGTTTAGGTTTCCTTGAAAGAATTGGACATCCCATAACTAAAGGGGAAAAAAAAACAGAAAAGGAAAACAAAACCACAAATGCATTTATTTTGGTGTAAAAATTATAAAACTGCTTGTAACTTCTAGCTGCTGAGAGATGATACGTGTCTTTTATCCTCCAAATCACTGACTGTATGTTAAATGTTTAACTCCTATTGAAAGGGAAATTTATTTAATTTATTTTTTTAAAGATTTTATTTATTTTAGAGAGAGAGAGGGCACACACACAGGTGTGAGCATTGGGAGGGGCAGAGGAGGAGTTAGAGGGACAAGAAGACTCTTTGCTGGGTGTGGAGCCCCATGTGGGGTTCGATCTCAGGACACTGAGATCATGACCTGAGCAGAAATTGAGAGTTGAATGCTTAACCGACTGAGACGCCCAGGCGCCCCTGAAAGGGAAATTTAAATAGCAGATTTGATATGCATAGTTGAGGGGAAGAGGGAGGTATTGAGTTGATTATATCTAAATTGGAAAAATGATCTGTAAATATGAAAGGTAGGTGGGACCATATTGGTGAATATATGATATATGGTAGAAACGTGCAAAAATTAAGATAGCATAAATGTTAATTCCCTGAAAGACTAGTAAAATAAATATTGCTTTATTTCATGTCTTGGGACCATATTGGTGAATATATGATATATGGTAGAAACGTGCAAAAATTAAGATAGCATAAATGTTAATTCCCTGAAAGACTAGTAAAATAAATATTGCTTTATTTCATGTCTTGTATCAATCACTATGTTCAAACCATTTGTCTCCTGGATATATTTTTAATCTGACCCCTGCTTTATATTCCTACCCTTCATGGTTTAGTTTAGGTTCTCATCTCTCACCTAGGTTACTACAATAACCTCTTAGCTGCTCCTCCTGCCCTTAAGCTTCTATTCTCCACACTGTAGCATAATGTTTCTTGTTCTTTAATGCTGCTCTTATCATATCACTTTCCTTTTGAAAACATTTCATTGGCTTCACATGGACTATATATCTGATTAACCTCAAATGACAGCAGTATCTAGGTAAGATCATTTGGGGCTTTGTTCATGTCTGGGAAAGAGACATTGAGATCATGAAATAGGATGGCATTGATAGAGATAAAGAAGAGGAGGTAGATTTAAATATTTAGAAGACAAATTGTTCAGAAATTGGTGACTAAGCAGATGGTGAGTGAGAAGGAAATATGAGTTTGGAGGCCTGGTTGTCATCAGTGGATATGGGACTAAAAGTAGGAATAAAAGTTTGATGGAGGTAGAAATATCCAGCAGGTCAACATTGTAGTTGAAGCCAAAGAGTTGATGGTATTTCCTATAGACAATAGAATAAAAAGAACATTGGACAAAAACTAAAACATTTTTAAGCACCTGCATTTAAGGAGTGAAGGAAGGAAGAAGAACTAGAAGGCTGGTATGAAGTCGACGTGTGGCATTAAGGCCTAGAGAGTAGTACATTTCAAGAAATAAGGAGAATCATCAGTGTCAAATGCAGAAATGAGGTTGAGTAAGGGAAGGCATGGAAAATGTCTTTGGATTTGAGGTAAGGAGCCTGATAACCTGAATCAAAACACTATGAAGCCTAGAATCCACATGCAGTAGTAAGGTATAAAGTAAAGTGATGAAGTTTACTAATGTTTTGTTGAGAATTTTTGCATCTGTATTCATCAGAAATATTGGCATATGGTTTCTTTGCTTTTAGGGTCCTTCTCTGGCTTTGGTATCAGGGTAATGCTGGCCTCATAAAATGAGTTTGGGAGTGTTACCTACTCTTCATTTTTTGGAACTTACTCATTTATTTTAGGTTATCCATTTTGTTGGTGTATAATTGCTCATAGTAGTCTCTTATAATCCTTGTAGTACTGTAGTATCAGTTGTAATATGTCCTCTATCATTTCTAAATTTATTTATTTGAGTCTTCTCTCTTACTTTCTTACTTAGTCTAAAGTTTTGTCAATTTTGTTTATCATTTCAGAAAACTGGTTTCTGTTTTTCTGGTCTCTATTTTATTTATTTCCACTCTGATCTTTGTTTATTTCCTTCCTTCTGCAAACGTTGGGCTTAGTTTGTTCTTTTTCTAGGTCCTTGAGCTGTAAAGTTTGGTTGTTTATTTGAGAGCTTTCTATTTTCTTAATATATGCCTTTTATCAGTATAAACATCCTTCTAAGAACTGCTTTTGAAGCGTCCCATAGGTTTGGATGTATTTTCATTTTCATTTGTTTTGATATATTTTCTGATTTCACTTTTGATTTCTTCTTTTACAGGAGTATATTATTTAGTTTCCACATGCTTGTACGTTTTCCAGTTTTCCTCTTGTTGATTTCTAGTTTTTTTACCATTGTGCTAGGAAAAGATACTTGGTATGATTTCAATCTTCTTGAATTTGCTGACTTGTTTTGTGGCCTATCCTACTATCTATCCTGGAGAATGCTCCATGTGCACTTGATAATTATGTGTATTCTGCTGCTGTTGAATGGAATATTCTGTATATGGCTGTTAAATCCACTTGGTCTAACGTGTGGCTCAAGTCCAGTGTTTTCTTGTTGATTTTCTGTCTGGATTATCTATGCATTGCTGAAAGTGGGGCATTGATGTCCCCTACTATTATTGTATTGTTGTCTGTTTCTCCCTTCAGATCTGTTAGTATTTGCTTAATATATTTAGGTGCTCCAGTGTTGGGTGTGCATATAATTATGATTACAATATTTTCTTGACAAATTGACCCCTTTATCACTATATGATAACCTTCTTTGCCTCTTGTTACCATTTTTGGCCTAAAGTCTATTTTATCTGATAAAAGTATAGCTATCTCTTCTTTCTTTTGATTTCCACTTGCATTGAATGTCATTTTCCATCCCTTCTCTTTGAGTCTATGCATGTTTAATCTGAATATAGTCTCTTGTAGGCAGCCTATAGTTCAGTCTTGTTTATTTTAATCCATCCAACCACTGTGTGCCTTTTGATTGGTGAGTTCAATCTATTTACATTCAAAGTTATTATTGATATGTAAGGAGTTACTGATGCCATCTTATTAATTGTATTATGTCTGTTTTGTAATTCCCATTGGTTTTCTTCCCCTTCTCTTTCTGCTTATCTTTATGAATTGGTCATTTTCCATGGTGCTGTGTTCTGCTTTCTGTCTCTTTATCTTTGTAAGTGTAGTATAAGTATTTCCTTTGTAGTAACAGTGAGGCTAACATAAAACATCTCATAGATAAAACAGTCCAGTTTAAGGCGATAGCAACTTAACTTTAATCGCATACAAAAGCTCTACATTTATTCCCCCTTTATGGTTTTGATATCACAATTACCTCTTTTATATTGTGTTCTTTAACAAATTGTAGTAGCTATAGTTATTTTTAATATTATTTTCTTTAACCTTTATACTATAGTTAAATGGTTAACACACCCTCCTATTACAGATTTAGAGTTCTAAATTTGACTGTATATTTACCTTTACCAGAGTATTGTACATTTTCAAATGTTTTTATGTTACTGATTTCCCTCTTTTCACTCTAGCTCAAAGCACTCTTTTCAGCTTTTCTTGCAAGGCAGGTATAGTGGTGATGAACTCACTTAGCTTTTGTTTTTCGGGAAAAGTCTTTAGTTCCCCCCTCCCCCCCCATATCTGAAGGATCAGTTTGTTGAGCTTTGCTGTTTTGTATTGGAAGTATTAGACACCTTCTCAAATCTTTCTTGTTATCTTCAGGTGGGAGGTGTTTTTCATTGGTCATTACTTATATCTGGGACTTACTCCAACCTTGTATGGATACACCTGCTGCACACTTCATATTCCCTCTTGTGGCAGCATTCTTAAGCTTATATGTCTTCTCTGGTTCTTATAAATCACCAAGCTGGTTGCCCAAAGCCTCTTTTTTGTTTTCCAGAAGGTGGCACCACAGCTCAAATTTGTGTTTTTCCCAAGCCCACAGACCCTGGCCTGTTTTCTGAGGGAGTCTCTGTTTATTGGAGTTCACTCTCACTGTTGCATCAAGGAGCCGACCACAGAAACGGGGAGGGGGGTTGTTGGTGGTGTGAGTTTAGAACTTGGGGCCATAGGGGTGTCCATGGGCCAGGTGATGGAATCCTTGGGTGAGGTTCTCCCATTGTCTAATGGGTGGGCCTCCCGCTGGAGTCCTGAAAGCACCCAGCAAGAATTGCATCCCTTTAATACCCTTTGATATCCTTATCAGCCTCTTTTCTGATCCCTCACTTTCCCCCATTCATGGAGATCCCCCAGTTCAGTACTCTTGGTGCTGCTGGAGAGAAACAGGCTTCTCCAGCAGCTTCGCAGACAGCTGGAGCACCCAGGCACTCAATTCTCTCCCATAGCCCCATAAGAGAGCTCTCTGTCCTCTAGTTGTCCCTGCCCTCTGCTGCTCCAGGGAAGGGGGGTCCTGGCCAAGTTCTTACCCTCTCCACTGCGTCCAAACTTGGTTTTTGTCTTTTGTTGTTTTGTTTTTTCCCTCCATCAAAGTGCTGGAATCTCTTCTCAAGAAGGCTGAACTTTTGCAAAAGCTCTCTCATCCATGGGTGTCTGTCCAAGTCAGCACTCTCCTGGTTTTCCCCCACTATAGTCTAGAGAGACTTTGGCTGGTTCCGCAGCCCATACTGTGGTCTGCCTAAAACCCAATGCAGAAGTAGGTGAGACTCCTCCCAGGCCCCTTGGCCTACAGTCCCTGATCCCACAACTCCCACAGAGGTACTTTTGTTCTTTTTAAAAATTTTGTCATCATCGTAGCTCTTACCAGATGGGTTTATTGTGAGGTTAAAGCTAGATAAAGTACTTCACACTGTGCTAAGCGCCTGGTTACTTGAGTAAATGCTGGTTGTAATTATTATTGCTGCTAGGAAATGTTGAAGAAAACTTTATACCATAGTGTTATTATAGTGTTATTCTTGAGAGACTGTTGGGGGCTTCTGCATATATTCCTTGAAAATGTCAACAGACTCTTCTGTCTGAATGTCATTTGGCTTGTTGGTCAAGCTCCTCCATTCTGTGTTGAAAGATTTAAAACCATATTTGCATGCATTGCTCATGCACACATACACATTCATGCAAATGTTGGGCAAAGTGTTTGACAAATTGGTGTTTTTGTAAAATTTAGTATTGTTTACAATAATGATTGTGGATAAAAAAATGTTAAATATTTTAGGAATTCATTTCCTTGAATCTTATTTTTTTTAACTTTAAGAAATTACTGCATACACTCATTAAATTAAAGTGTTGACAAAACAAATGTTGTAGTTCAACTTTGAGAATTAAAGATATTCCATGCTTTTGAACCAATTATGAAGAAGCAGACAAGATGAATATATTTCAAATTGTACTGAGTATTTCAGAAACAAGTCTATTCTTGTCTCCTATTCACGTACTCATGGCTTTTCTAATCATGTTGTTTATACTATTTTTTTAAAATTTATGTAATTCTATTCTTTTAAAGATTTTATTTATCTATTTGAGAGAGAGGGCAGATGCTTAACTGACTGAGCCACCCAAGTGCCCCCATGTTGTTTATACTTAAGAATACACATGAATTGTATGGATAATGATGAATGGAAAATTCCTCCTTTGCTACGATAGATTAATTCATTAAAAGTAAATCTCACACACTTAAATTTTGCTGTTTCTCCAGAGAAAGCTTTACAGAGCATCCAGGGATGCTTGTTTTTCTATATACTTTATGTCATATATTTGGGTAGAAAAATTATTCTACACTTGAAAAACTTCTCTGAAATAATTTATCAGCTTTAAAGTCTTTTGTACATTAGTGCTACAAATGATGACAGGTAAAACATATATAAGTTATGGACTATTTAGAAAGGGATATTTTGGGGAAATATTTTAGGTTCTAATAACTGAAAACACAAATCTTCTCTAAAAGATTAAATTATAGCATATGAGTTAGACAATCAAAATAAAACATGCAGTTCCTGCTACACCGTATATCTAAGTGATGGCCTTAAACATACAGCAGCTATGTACCTATAAGAATAATACTTTGAAGAACATCTAATACCATGGGGAAATGGTGATGCTGTATTGTTAAGTGAAAAAATTCTATAAAGTAGGAGCTTATAGAGTAGGATCCCAATTTGTGGGTAAACTGTAGGCATGCACTACATTCAAGTAGAGAAAATGTGGAAAACATACAATCATGTCAGTTTCCATCTTTGGGTCATTAAACTATAGGTGTTTTCTTTGAATATTTTTCTCAGTTTTACATTTTTCCTCAGCATTTATTTCTTAGTTATTATTCAAGTAAAATTGACATGCAATGTTATATTAGTCTCAGGTGTACAATATAGTGATTTTGCAATTCTATACATTACTCCATGTTTATCAGGATAAGTGTCGTCACCATATATTACTACAATATTCATGACAATATTCCCTATGCTGCAATTTTCATCTCTATTTATTTTATAACTGGAAGTTTGTACCTTTTAATCCCCTTCACCTATTTCACCCATTCCCCACCCACCTCCCCTCTGGCAACCACCAGTTTGTTCTCTGTTACTCACAGGTAAGAGTTATATATTTAAAATTTTTTTTTAAAGATTTTACTTATTTATTTGACAGAGAGAGACACAGTGAGAGAGGGAACACAAGCAGGGGGAGTGTGAGAGGGAGAGGCAGGCTTCCCGCAGAGCAGGGAGCCTGATGCGGGGCTCGATCCCAGGACCCTGGGACCATGACCTGAGCCGAAGGCAGACGCTTAACAACTGAGCCACCCAGGCGCTCCTAAAATTTTTTTGAAATAAAAATTATAGATAGAAAAACCTGGTAGCTGTCATAAGGATATGCTGATCTTGTCCCCCAATATTCAATGCTAGTTTTGTAATGGGGTTCACTGCCAATAGAATACTTTAATGCTGCAGTAATAGAAATTGCTTTCATAGGGATTTGTCAGTAATTCTATACTGCCTCGGGGGGAACTTGGCAAGGTCCTAAAATTGGAGTTACAGATTTAGGATTTTTACATTATCATTCTCATACACTATGAAAATAATGAGTTGCTTACAAGCCTTAAAGACATTCATGAATGTTTCAAATCCTTTCTCAAGTAGAATTGCAACACAGACTACAATGGAAACAATTTGGATATAGAGAGAATAATGATATCTTCCCATTTCCACATGTTAATTAACAACCAGGGCTTGATTTAGAAATCCTATGGCAGTTTGAAAAGCAATTCTAGATCACATAGATGTAGGGTTTTCCTGATAAAACCTATCACAGTTTCATGAGTCAATAAATCCCTAAATTATCTTGAAAAACAATTAAAAAAAAAAAGCTTGTTAAATTAATGCTGGCCAGTATTCTACCTAGAGCAAAGGAACAGAAAAAAAAAATTGCTGTAACTGATGAACTCCTTTGAAGTTGCTGTTGACAGTTTCTTATTTGGGGTATAATTTTAATACTGTGTTTCTTTCCCCATTTGTCATTAATACTGGAATTATGCAAATTCTCATCATTTAAAAGTGGACGTTTCATTTGGCAGCACTACACAGAATAGATGGAATACAGCAGGAGGGATATTAATGATGAGAGTTATACACTATTCTTTGCAGCTGCCCCCTCGTCCACCACTGCAATGATCTTTCCAACAAAGGAAATTAGTTTTTCTGCCATGGCTTATTGCAAGTGTTCACAAGTGCTTCTACATATCTTTCCAAAATCTCGCAAGACATCTCTCTAACAATCCAGTAAACATGTGTCCAGTAGTACCATCAAATACATTGGACTATAGTCTAGGGAATATGCTTTCTTACTAATTCCTTATGAAAACTATGATGTGGTTTGCTTATCATAGTTTTTTCATCACTTCTTTCATTCTTCATGATTTCTTAATGATTAAGGAGAGTGCCTTAAAACCCTTGTCTGAAAGTTCTTTCAATGACCCAGAATATAATTTATCATTTCAGGAGCTTAAAATAATTTTCAAAACAGGGGAGTTCTGAGAATATATGTAAAAAGATGAAAAAAAGAAGTTAGAGGATATTTACTGGGTAAATAAAATGCCATCATTCAAAAATAAATAAATGTAGGAAAAATAATTAGGCACTTCCTATTATACTCTATTTTGTGTTTATACTACTCCAAAATAAAAATTGGAAGCTAAAAGTGAAGTCAATCTCCCCTGGTGAGAAACCTGAAAGGGATATTTAATTCATTATCTAAACATTATTTTCATAAGAGTAAGAGACTCTATATGTACATAAATTTAATGTTATGTGATGTTGAGAAGTTATTTATCATCCACTTTGTGCATCAGTTTATCTCTATAATGGAAAATATACTACAACCTCAGAGTTGTTTTGATGTATATATAAGATCATTTATTAAGGTCTCTGGCATAGTTATTTAGATTTAATTTAAAGCTGAATGCAAAAAACAAATGAGATATCCCTTGGTTTGCATTTTCTGATTTTTTAAATAATCATATATTTTAGCACCTTGATTTCATCTTAGAAGATATCATATTTCTGACACAATATTCTTGAAAGATTACTTATGTTTTTGTTTATAATTTGGGAGAAGGATTAATTTCTGAAATATTTGCTCTGACTTTTTTGCTGATATTCCTAAGAAAGACTAAAAAAGAGCATAAATTATTTAAACTACTATAACATTAGGGGCGCCTGGGTGGTTCAGTCAGTTAAGCATCTGACTCTTGATTTTGGCTCAGGCTCAGGTCATGATCGCAAGGCGGTGAGATTGAGCCCGGCATTGGACTCCGTGCTTAGTGGGGAGTCTGCTTCTCTCCCTCTCCCTCCGCCCCGCCCCTCACCACTGCTTGAGCACACTCTCTCTCTCTCTCACGCTCTCAAATAAATAAATCAGTCTTTAAACTACTACAACATTAATATATTGTTGAAGTAAGCCAGGAGATAATTTTTAGTTTCTTCTCAGGTGCTGACACTATTCCTTTCACCACCCATATTTGCTTCCCTTTTCAGATGATCTCAGACTATAAATGTCTCCTTCCATGGAATAGTAAATATTTTAGATACAGAAAATAAAATGCTTCTGGGGTGCCTGGCTGGCTCAGTTGGAAGAACATGCAACTCTTGAACTCAGTCATGAGTTCAAGCCCCACGTTGGATGTAGAGATTACTAAAAATAAACTTTTTAAAAAAAATAAATAAATACATATGTTTTTTAAAAAAGAAAATACAGTGCTTCAGAGGTACACTTATAAGTGGTTCTTGCACTCTCTTAAAAGTATGTTGTTAGTCACAGCCAGCCTAGGATCTCCTTCTGGGAAACAAATGAGCAAAGTAGACTCCCATATAAGCTCTAACTCGTAATAGAAATCTCAATTTACCTTACTTGTGGTTGCGTTGCATTTCAGTGTTTATATACATTTCTGTTGCTCTCACTATACTGCTCATTTTGGGGAGGAACCAAAGATCCCTTCATGTTTCCTTTTATCTTTCACAACTTCTGGAACAGTATTTGAATTATATAGCAATAAAAACTGTAAGAAGTTAGTGAATAACAGGGTCAGAAACTACTCATTAGACAGGACCCTGAAGACTTTCTCAAGTCTTTAGGTTCTGAGGCTTACTCAAGCTTCGTCTGCCCATCTCTGTATCTATGAATAGGGTGTAACCTTCAACCGTGCTGTGATGAGAATAGCTCCTATCAGACACAGACAGTCTGAACAAGCAAGAGATGAAGTATCAAGCCTAGCCTATCATTTTTTTTAAATATTGATTATGATGTGGCCCAGTAGGAATCTTCTAGGTAAAATTTTACTTCCATAGAAATAGTGTCATTTTACTTTCATTAAATCCCTTCCATTTTTTCAGCTATAACCATGCATTCTGCATTGATACCTCAAGAGTTGCCAAAACTACAAAAGTGAGAATAATTCAGGAAATATCTTAGAAACATAAAAGGAGGATTGTAGACATCTAAGAGTGATGACTGGTCCAAAGGGGCCACATCATGAATAATTCCTCAGGAAAAGTGTTCTTAACCCTACAAACTAGATTAGGTCACTATGTTATATGCTTTCATAACACCATGTATATTCTGATGTAATATTTTACTTTACTTTTTATTTTATTTTATTCTATTTTATGCTGCAAAAAGTGTTACTATATGCATTTGGCCCATGGCCTGGGATAATGATCCACGGTGGTTGAAAAGCTGCCTGGTGGGTGGAGAGAGAGGCTTAGGCAGAATCCCTAATACCAGGGGGATGAGAGGGGTCTGTCAAAGGCTGCTGGTCTCCAAGGGCTCCTAGTTGTGCCCTTGGAGGGCTCCTAGCTTAGGAACTGACTAGGCTGTCAAGATTAGTCAGGTGGTCACTCACTTCTTGATGAGTTTCACCTCCTCATCTAGGCAATAGTTCTCCAGGAAGTCACAGAGATGAGGTCTGTGAGGACAGAACTCAGGATGTACAAACCCAAAAGAGCCTGGTTCACATACGTCCCCAGGGCTGTGGCAGCTTTCATTTAGACTGCTCCCTCATTCATCTTGGGAGAGCTTCTGCCCATCCTGGAAAAGGGCACAGTTGCTGCACTGGTTTTGTATCTTCAAGAGACACTCAATACCCTTGCATTTTCCTGGGCCATCTTGCAGAAGAGGTAGCCCACGCTCTCTATGGCCATGTGGTTGCCTTCCAAATAGAAGCTCAGCAAGTGGTAGATATGGGAGACCTACAGGTGCAGGTTGATGATGAAGCTGATGGCAGCAGCCATCTTGGTGGAACAATTCTGTTAAGTCCGGAAGCTCATGGTTGGTAATAATAAACTAACCATGAAAAAACAGTGTTGGCTGGTCCCAGAAGCAGAGGATAGACAAGAGGATGGCCCCAGAAGCAGTGACTGGAGAGAAAGTTAGAGAATGGTTGGAAGCTGGAGGAAGGGGAGTCCCTGGGTCTGTTCCATCCCAGCAATTTTGAAGCATGAGACAGATCCACAGGACTACCAGGTGCACTGCCTACTTTATTTTTATATAATTTCAAATTTGCTGAAAATTACAGGAATAGTACAAGAAATCCTGAATATGCTTTACCCAGATTTGCCAGTTGTTTACCATTCATCCTATCACTTGTACACTCTCTCTCTTTCTCTTTCCCTCTCTCTCAGTCTCTCTTTCACTCTTCCTGCCCCCCATCATGTGAGAATAAGTTAAACACATGCTCACTTACCTCTAAGTAAATGGTGTCTTTTCCCTAAGACAGCTCTTACTTAACTACCATAACCACAGAAGAGTTATCAAAATAAGGACATTCAACACTGATATAATAGTATTATCTAATTCACAGAAGAATTCAAATGTCAAATGTTTCAATGATGCCATTTATAGGTATTTATCTTCTAGTGCATGAGATAGACAAGAATCAGGCATTGTACATCAGCAACATGGCTGAATAAGATGTCCTTCATTTTGTCCCTCCATAACAGCAAAAATCTGGCATCCATCCATAGATAAAAGTGCTTTTGTGGGAACTGTGGGATCCAGGGCCACATGCCAAGGAACCCTAGAGGAGTCTTGCCTGCTTGTGCATTGGGTAATAACATACAGACCTCAGTCCTAGCTGTGGACTCTGCAGTGACCCATGAACAAGCTCCAGCCTCTTTTGGCTGTATTATGGGAGCCCCTGGAGAATACTGTCTTAGATAATCACCCACGGATGAGAGAGTTTTGTGAAAGTCCAGGTTTCCAGTGGAGAAGCTCCAGGACACCACTGGAGGAAAAAAAATTTGAATGCATTAGAGAGTTGTACTGAGTCATGAGCTACATGACTGGGGGGTAGGGTGGGAGGAGGCTAGGTGAAGGCTAGGTGAATGATGGAAAGGGGATGAAGATTCTACTCACTGCATCATGGGCTCCATCAAGAAGCTTGCCCACAAGTTATGAGGGACACCTCACCTGCATATCCCGCCAACTGGTCCATGGGCACACCCAGTGCTTGGCATGCCTCATGCATGCACGCCACATCCTGTGGTCAGCTCCTTGTGCATGCTCTCAGTGGAAGCAAAAGTGAACTTTGGCAGATGGCTAGTGAGCATACACAGAAAGCCAGACTAAAGATGGATGCCAAAGAGAGACTACAAGCTTGAGCTTTAGTTCCACTCTTGAGAAACCAAAGGGAGGCTGTTCGTGCTTGGCCCGGTGCACTGCAGGATCAAAAGATACAAGCTTAAGAATTCTGCCACAAGAGTGGGCAGGAAGTATGGATCAGATGTATCCAAAGGCCTGAGAAAGCCTCAGAATCTCTAGCAGGGCTGACAGAGGGTTTCTCTCTCTCTCTCTCTCTTTATTTATTTTTTTTTAAAGATTTTATTTATTTGAGAGAGAGAGAATGAGAGACAGAGAGCATAAGAGGGAGGAGAGTCAGAGGGAGAAGCAGACTCCCTGCCGAGCAGGGAGCCTGATGTGGGACTCGATCCTGGGACTCCAGGATCATGACCTGAGCCGAAGGCAGTCGCTTAACCAACTGAGCCACCCAGGCGCCCCCTCTCTATTTATTTTTATTTAAATTATATTTAGTTAACATACAGTACAATATTGGCTTCAGGAGTAGAATTCAGTGGTTCATCACTTACATATGACATCCAGTGCTCATCATAACAAGTGCCCTTCTTAATACTTATCACCCATTTAGCCCATCTCCCCCACCCACCTCCCTCCAGCAACCCTTAGTTTGTTCTCTATTGTTAAGTCTCTTATGGTTTGTTTCCCTCTCTTATTCCCCCTCACATATGTTCATCTGTTTTGTTTCTTAAATTCCACATGAGTGAAATCATATGGTACTTGTCTTTCTCTGACTGATTTATTTTGCTTAGCATAATACACCCTACCTCTATCCACATCATTGCAAATGGTAAGAGTTCATTCTTTTTGATGGCTGAGTAATATTCCATTGTATATATATATGTACACACACAAACACCACATCTCTATCCATTCATCAGTCGATGGACATTGGGCTCTTTCCATAGTTTGGCTATTGTTGACAATGCTGCTATAAACATTGGGTGCATATATCCCTTTGAATCTGTATTTTTGTATCCTTTGGGTAAATTACTAATAGTGTAATTTCTGGATCATAGAGTAGTTCTATTTTTAACTTTTTGAGGAATTTTCATACTGTTTTCCAGAGTGGCTGCATGTTTGCATGCCCACCAACAGTGCAAGAGGGTTCCCCTTTTCCCTCATTCTCACCAACACCTGTTGTTTCTTCTGTTCTTAATTTTAGCCATTCTGACTGGTGTGAGGTGGTATCTCATTGTAGTTTTGATTTGTATTTCCCTGATGCCAAGTGATGTTGAGTATCTTTTCGTGTCTGTTAGCCATCTGGCTGTCTTCTTTGAAAAGTGTCTATTCATACCTTCTGCCCATTTCTTAACTGGATTATATGTTCTTTGGGTGTTGAGTTTGGTAAGTTCTTTATAGATTTTGGATACGTCATTTGCAAATATTTTCTCCCATTCCATCAGTTGCCTTTTAGTTTTGATTGTTTCCTTTGCTGTGCAGAAGGTTTTTATCTTGACGAAGTCCCAATTGTTCATTTTTGCTTTTGTTGCCCTTGCCTCTGGAGATGTGTCTAGTAAGAAGGTTCTACAGCCAAGGTCAAAAAGGTTGCCACCCGTATTCTCCTCTAGGATTTTGATGGTTTCCTATCTCACCTTTAGGCATTTCATTCATTTTGTATTTATTTTTGTGTATGGTGTAAGAAAGTGGTCCAGGGACGCCTGGGTGACTCAGTTAGTTAAGCGTCTGCCTTCAGTTTTGATCATGACCCCAGGATCCTGGGATCAAGCCCCATGTCCCTAAGCAGGGAGTCTGTTTCTCTCTCTCCCTCTGCCCCTCCCTCTACTTGTGCTATCTCACTCTTGCTCTCTCTCTTGCTCTCTCTCTCTCTCATGAATAAATAAAATATTTTTTAAAAAGTGGTCCAGTTTAATTCTTCTGCATGTTGCTATCAAGTTTTTCCAACACCATTTGTTGAAGAGACTTTCTTTTCCCATTGGATATTCTTTCCTGCTTTGTTGATGATTAGTTGATCTTATAGTTGCAGGTTCATTTCTGGATTTTCTATTTGGTCCTATTGATCTACATGTCTGTTTTTGTGCCAGTACCATACTGTCTCGATCACTACAGCTTTGTATTATAATTTGAAGTCCAGAATTGTGATGCCTCCAGCTTTGCTTTTCTTTTTCAGGATTGCTTTGGCTATTCAGGGTCTTTTGTGGTTCCATACAAATTTTAGGATTGTTTGTTCTAGTTCTGTGACAAATGCTGGTGTTATTTTAATAGGGATTGCATTAAATGTGTAGATTTTTGGTAGCATAGACATTTTAACAATATTTGTTCTTCCAATCCATGGGCATGGAATATTTTTCCATTTCTTTGTGTCTTCCTCAATTTCTTTCATAAGTGTTCTATAGTTTCAGAGTACAGATCTTTTTACCTCTTTGGTTAGGTTTATTCCTAGGTATCTTATGGTTTTTGGTACATTTGTAAATAGGATTGATTCCTTCATTTCTTTTTCTGATGCTTCATTACTGGTGTATAGAAATGAGGGTTTTTCCTCTCCTGAAGGCAGTTAGTAAAGACTGAAGAAGATGGCTGCTACTTCAAATGTGAAAGCTTACTATGAACATGAAAAATCAAGGAAACATAACACAACCAAAGGATCACAATAATCTTCTAGTAGCCAACCCCAAAGGCCAGGTATTTATCTTAAAAAGAATTCAAAATTCCTGTTTTAATGAAGGTCAGTGAACTACAAGAAAATAAAGAATGTCATTTCAGTGAGACAGGACAAAAACAATACAAGACAAACTGAGAAGTTTAAAAAAGAGATAAATATCATAAAAAAATAACCACACAGAAGTTCTGGAGCTGAAGAATTCAACGAATTCAATGAAAAAAAAAATGTACTAGAGAGGATCAACATCAGAATAGATCCACAGAAAAAAAGAACATGTAAGTAAAAAGATAGGCTCTTTGAGACAATCCAATAGAGGAGAACAAAATTTAAAAATTGGAAAAAGGGAAGAAATCCTACTTGATTTGTGGGATACCATCAAAATAACCAGTTTGTGAATTATTGGACTTTCAGAAGGAGAAAGATGGAGAAATGATCAGAAAGTTAATTTAAAGAAATAATGTCTGGGAACATCCCTAATCCAGGGAGAGATTTGGATATCCAAGTTCATAAACCTCGTAAGTCACCAAGCTCAAAAAAATTCTCCAAGATGCATTATAAGAAAACGGTCAAAAATCAAAGACAAAAGGAGAATCTGAAAGAAGCAAAAGAAAATATTTATAACTTAAAAAGGAATCCCCAATAAGGCTATCAGCAGACTACTTAGTAGAAATTGTACAGACCAGGAGAGAGAGGGATGATATGTACAATGTGATGAAAGAAAAAAACTGCTACCCAAGAATACTCTGACAAAGTTGACTTTTAGAAATGGAGGAGAGATAAAGACTTCCCAAACAAAACCTGAGGGAGTTTATCAACACTATACCTACCTTACAAAAACAAGGCTGAATATAATTCTATGTGGCAGAAATTAAGGGATGCTGATAACATGTAAGTATATAAAAATATACAACTCACTGATGAAAGTAAGTATATTGTCAAATTTAGAATAATACTGTAATATGATGGTGTATTTATCACTTAACTCTAGTATAAAAGGTAGAGGATGAAAGTGTTAAAAAATAATGATAGCGGGGCACCTGGGTGGCTCAGTCGTTAAGCGTCTGCCTTCGGCTCAGGTCATGATCACAGGGTCCTGGGATCGAGCCCTGCATCCGGCTCCCTGCTCCATGGGAAGCCTGCTTCTCCCTCTCCCACTCCCCCTGCTTGTGTTCCCTCTCTCGCTGTGTCTCTCTCTGTCAAATAAATAAATAAAATCTTTTAAAAAAAATAATGATAGCTACAATAACTTGTTAATAAATGCACCATATAAAATGTAAATTGTGACATCTAAACACAGAGGTAGGAAGGAGTAAAAAAAGTAGAATTTTCATATGAGATCAAAGTTTAGTTGTTATCATCTTAAAATAAACTGTTATGTGTATACGATGTTTTATGCAAGCATCATGGAAACAACAAAGCGAAAATCTGCAATAGGTACACAATAGGTAAAGAGAAGGGAATCAAAGCATTGCACTACAGAAAATTATCAATACACAAAGGAAAGGCAGCAACAGAGAGAGAAAGGAACAAGGCGACTACAAATAAACCAGAACACAATAAGATGACATTAGTAAGTCCATACCTATCAGTAATTGCCCTCAATATACATTGATTAGATTCTCCACTTAGAAGACTTAGAGTGGATAGATGTAGAAAAAGAGAAGACAAAATTATATGTTACCTTCAAGAGAATCACTTCAGCTTTACGGACATACATAACTCAAATTGAAGGGATGGAAAAAGATATTCCATGAAAGTGGGAACCAAAAGAGAGTAGAGGTAGCTATACTTATATCAGACAACTAGATTTTAAGCCAAAAGCTGTAACAAGAGACAAAGACGGTCATTATAATGATAAATCCATTAATTCATCAAGAAGATACAACAATCATAAATACATATGCACCCCAAATCAGAGCACCTAACTATATATATTTTTTAAAGATTTTATTTATTTGACAGAGAGAGATACACAGCGAGAGAGGGAACACAAGCAGGGGGAGTGAGAGAGGGAGAAGCAGGCTTCCCGCCGAGCAGGGAGCCGGATGCAGGGCTCGATACCAGGACCGTGGGATCATGACCCGAGCCGAAGGCAGACGCTTAATGACTGAGCCACCCAGGCGCCCCAGAACAGCTAACTATATTAAGTAAATACTAACAGATCTGAAGGGAGAAATAGAAAACAAAGCAGTAATAGTGGGGGTTTCAATATCCCACTTGCAGCAGTGGATAGATCAGACAGAAAATCAACAGGAAAGCTTTGGATTTGAACTACAGTTTAGACCAAATGGACGTAACAGACATATAAAGAATATTCTATCCAACGCCTGCAGAATACACATTATTCTCAAGCACATGCAGAGCATTCTCCAAGAGAGACCACATTAGGTCACAAAATAAAGATCACAAAGATCAGAGCAGAAATGAATGAAATAGAGACTTAGAAAATCAATAGAAAAGATAACAAAAAGCAGGGGTTTTTTATTATGTTATGTTAATCACCATACATCATTAATTTTTGATGTAGTGTTCCATGATTCATTGTTTGCATATAACACCCAGTGCTCCATGCAGAACGTGCCCTCTTTAATACCCATCACCAGGCTAACCCATCCCCCCACCCCCCTCCCCTCTAGAACCTTCAGTTTGTTTCTCAGAGTCCATAGCCTCTCATGGTTCATCTCCCCCTCCAATTGCCCCCCTTCATTTTTCCCTTCCTGCTATTTCTTCTTCTTCTTTTTTTTTTTTAACATATAATGTATTATTTGTTTCAGAGGTACAGGTCTGTGATTCAACAGTCTTACACAATTCACAGTGGTCACCATAGCACATACCCTCCCCAATGTCTATCAACCAGCCACCCCATCCCTCCCACCCCCCACCACTCCAGCAACCCTCAGTTTGTTTCCTGAGATTAAGAATTCCTCATATCAGTGAGGTCATATGATACATGTCTTTCTCTGATTGACTTATTTCATTCAGCATAATACCCTCCAGTTCCATCCACGTCATTGCAAATGGCAAGACTTCATTCCTTTTGATGGCTGCATAATATTCCATTGTATATATATACCACTTCTTCTTTATCCATTCATCTGTCGATGGACATCTTGGCTCTTTCCATAGTTTGGCTATTGTGGACATTGCTGCTAGAAACATTGGGGTGCACGTACCCCTTCGGATCCCTACATTTGTATCTTTGGGGTAAATATCCAGTGATGCAATTGCTGGGTCATAGGGTAGCTCTATTTTCAACTTTTTGAGGAACCTCCATACTGTTTTCCAGAGTGGCTGCACCAGCTTGCATTCCCACAAACAGTGTAGGAGGGTTCCCCTTTCTCCGCATCCCTGCCAACATCTGTCGTTTCCTGACTTGTTAATTTTAGCCATTCTGACTGGTGTGAGGTGATATCTCACTGAGGTTTTGATTTGGATTTCCCTGATACTGAGCAATGTTGAGCACTTTTTCATGTGTCTGTTGGCCATTTGGATGTCTTCTTTGGAAAAATGTCTGTTCATGTCTTCTGCCCATTTCTTGATTGGATTATTTGTTCTTTGGGTGTTGAGTTTTAATAAGTTCTTTATAGATTTTGGATACTAGCCCTTTATCTGATATGTCATTTGCAAATATCTTCTCCCATTCTGTTGGTTGTCTTTTGGTTTTGTTGACTTTCTTTTGCTTTGCAAAAGCTTTTTATCTTTTTTTTTTTTTTTAAGATTTTTATTTATTTTTTAGAGGGCGAGCGAGAGAGAAACAGCATGAGAGGGGAGAGGGTCAGAGGGAGAAGCAGGCTCCCCGCAAAGCAGGGAGCCCGATGCAGGGCTCGATCCCAGGACCCTGGGATCATGACCTGAGCCGAAGGCAGACGCTTAACCATCTGAGCCACCCAGGCGCCCTGCAAAAGCTTTTTATCTTGATGAAGTCCCAATAGTTCAATTTAGTCCTTGCTTCCCTTGTCTTTGGTGATGTTTCTAGGAAGAAGTTGCTGCAGCTAAGGTCGAAGAGGTTGTTGCCTGTGTTCTCCTTTAGGATTTTTTTTTTAAAAGATTTTATTTATTTATTTGACAGAGAGAGACACAG
>NW_023270163.1:2699914-2829371 GCF_011800145.1 Mirounga leonina
AAGCAGGGGGAGTGGGAGAGGGAGAAGCAGGCTTCCCGCCGAGCAGGCAGCCCAATGTGGGGCTTGATCCCAGGACCCTGGGATCATGACCTGAGCCGAAGGCAGACGCTTAACGGCTGAGCCACCCAGGCACCCCACCTTTAGGATTTTGATGGGCTCCCGTCTCACATTTAGGTCTTTCAACCATTTTGAGTCTCTTTTTGTATGTGGTATAAGGAAATGGTCCAGTTTCATTCTTCTGCATGTGGCTGTCCAATTTTCCCAACATCATTTGTTGAAGAGACTGTCTTTTTTCCATTGGACATTCTTTCCTGCTTTGTCGAAGATGAGTTGACCATAGAGTTGAGGGTCCATTTCTGGGCTCTCTATTCTGTTCCACTGATCTATGTGTCTGTTTTGTGCCAGTACCATACTGTCTTGATGATTATAGCTTTGTAATAGAGCTTGAAGTCCGGAATTGAGATGCCACCAGCTTTGCTTTTCTTTTTCAACATTCCTCTGGCTATTCGGGGTCTTTTCTGGTTCCATACAAATTTTAGGATTATTTGTTCCATTTCTTTGAAAAAAAGTGGATGGTATTTTGATAGGGATTGCATTGAATGTGTAGATTGCTCTAGGTAGCATTGACATCTTCACAATATTTGTTCTTCCAATCCATGAGCATGGGACGTTTTTCCATTTCTTTGTCTTCCTCAATTTCTCTCATGAGTATTCTATAGTTTTCTGAGTACAGATTCTTTGCCTCTTTGGTTAGATTTATTCCTAGGTATCTTATGGTTTTGGGTGCAATTGTAAATGGGATCAACTCCTTAATTTCTTTTTCTTCTGTCTTGTTGTTGGTGTATAGGAATGCCACTGATTTTATATCCCGCCTCTTTACTGACTTCCTGTATGAGTTCTAGCAGTTTTGTGGTGGAGTCTTTTGGGTTTTCCACATAAAGTCTTATATCATCTGCAAAGAGCGAGAGTTTGACTTCTTCTTTGCTGATTTGGATGCCTTTTATTTCTTTTTGTTGTCTGATTGCTGTGGCTAGGACTTCTAATACTATGTTGAATAGCAGTGGTGATAGTGAACATCCCTGCCGTGTTCCTGACCTTAGGGAGAAAGCTCTCAGTTTTTCCCCATTGAGAATGATATTCGCTGTGGGTTTTTCATAGATGGCTTTTATGATATTGAGGTATGTACCCTCTATCCCTATACTCTGAATAGTTTTGATCAAGAAAGAATGCTGTACTTTGTCAAATGCTTTTTCTGCATCTATTGAGAGGATCATATGGTTCTTGTTCTTTCTTTGATTAATGTACTGTATCACATTGATTGATTTGTGGATGTTGAACCAACCTTGCAGCCCAGGGATAAATCCCACTTGGTCGTGGTGAATAATCTTTTTAATGTACTGTTGGATCCTATTGGCTAGTGTTTTGGTGAGAATTTTTGCATCCATGTTCATCAAGGATATTGGTTGTTAATTCTCCTTTTTGATAGGGTCTTTGTCTGGTTTGGGGATCAAGGTAATGCTGGCCTCATAAAATGAGTTTGGAAGTTTTCCTTCCATTTCTATTTTTTGGAATAGTTTCAGGAGAATAAATATTAATTCTTCTTGAAATGTTTGGTAGAATTTCCCTGGGAAGCCATCTGGTCCTGGGCTTTTGTTTGTTGGGAGATTTTTGATGACTGCTTCAATTTCCTTAGTAGTTATAGGTCTGTTCAGGTTTTCTATTTCTTCCTGGTTCAGTTTTGGTAGTTTATACATCTCTAGAAAGGCATCTATTTCTTCCAGATTATCTAGTTTTCTGGCATATAGTTGCTCATAATATGTTCTTATAATTGTATTTCTTGGGTGTTGGTTGTGATCTCTCCTCTTTCATTCATGATTTTATTTATTTGGGTCATTTCTCTTTTCTTTTTGATAAGTCTGGCCAGGGGTTTATCAATCTTGTTAATTCTTTCAAAGAACCATCTCCTAGTTTTGTTGATCTGTTCTACTGTTCTTTTGGTTTCTATTTCATTGATTTCTGCTCTGATCTTTATTATTTCTCTTCTCCTGCTGGGTTTAGGCTTTATATGCTGTTCTTTCTCCAGCTCTTTTAGGTGTAGGGTTAGGTTGTGTATTTGAGACCTTTCTTGTTTCTTGAGAAAGGCTTGTATTGCTATATACTTTCCTCTTAGGACTGCCTTTGCTGCGTCCCAAAGATTTTGAACAGTTGTGTTTTCATTTTCCTTTGTTTCCATCAATTTTTTAATTCTTCTTTAATTTCCTGGTTGACCCATTCATTCTTTAGTAGGATGCTCTTTAGCCTCCATGTATTTGAGTTCTTTCTGACTTTCCTCTTGTGATTGAGTTCTAGTTTCAAAGCACTGTGGTCTGAAAATACGTAGGGAATGATCCCAATCTTTTGATACTGGTTGAGGCCTGATTTGTGACCTAGGATATGATCTATTCTGGAGAATGTTCCATGGGCACTAGAGAAGAATGTGTATTCTGTTGCTTTGGGATGGAATGTTCTGAATAAATCTGTGAAGTCCATTTGGTCCAGTGTGTCATTTAATGTCTTTATTTCCTTGTTGATCTTTTGCTTAGACGATCTGTCCATTTCAGTGAGGGGAGTGTTAAAGTCCCCCACTATTATTGTATTGTTGTCGATGTGTTTCTTTGCTTTTGTTATTAATTGCCTTATATAATTGGCTGCTCCCATATTAGGGGCATAGATATTTACAATTCTTAGATCTTCTTGTTGGATAGACCCTTTAAGTATGATATAATGTCCTTCCTCATCTCTTATTATAGTCTTTGGTTTAAAATCTAATTTGTCTGATATAAGGATTGCCACCCCAGCTTTCTTTTGGTGTCCCTTAGCATGGTAAATGGGGTTTTCCACCCTCTCACTTTCAATCTGGGAGTGTCTTTGGGTCTCCAGTGAGTCTCTTGCAGACAGCATATTGATGGGTCTTGTTTTTTTATCCAATCTGATACCCTGTGACTTTCGATTGGGGCATTTAGCCCATTTTACATTCAGGGTAACTACTGAAAGATATGAATTTAGTGCCATTGTATTGCCTGTAAGGTGACTGTTACTGTATATTGTCTCTGTTCCTTTCTGGTCTGTGTTATTTTTAGGCTCCCTCTTTGCTTAGAGGACCCCTTTCAAGATTTCTTGTAGGGCTGGTTTCGTATTTGCAAATTCCTTTAGTTTTTGTTTGTCCTGGAAGCTTTTTATCCCTCCTTCTATTTTCAATCACAGCTTAGCTGGATATAACATTCTTGGCTGCATATTTTTCTCATTTAGTGCTCTGAATATATCATGCCAGTCCTTTCTGGCCTGCCAGGTCTCTGTGGATAGGTCTGTTGTCAATTTAATGTTTCTACCATTGTAGGTTACAGATCTGTTGTCCTGGGCTGCTTTCAGGATTTTCTCTTTGTTGCTGAGACTCATAAGTTTTACTATTAGATGTCGGGGTGTTGACCTATTTTTATTGATTTTGAGGGGTGTTCTCTGTGCCTCCTGGATTTTGATGTCTGTTTCCTTCCCCAAATTAGGGAAGTTCTCTGCTATAATTTGCTCCAATATACCTTCTGCCTCTCTCTCTTTCTTCTTCTTCTGGGATCCCAATTATTCTAATATTGTTTTGTCTTATGGTATCACTTGTCTCTCGAATTCTGCCCTCATGATCCAGTAGTTGTTTATCTCTCTTTTTCTGAGCTTCTTTATTTTCCATCATTTGGTCTTCTATATCACTGATTCTCTCTTCTGCCTCATTTATCCTAGCAGTTAGAGCCTCCATTTTTTATTGCACCTCATTAATAGCCTTTTTGATTCCAACTTGGTTAGATTTTAGTTCTTTTATTTCTCCGGAGAGGGTTTCTCTAATATCTTCCATGCTTTTTTCAAGCCCAGCTAGTATCTTTAAAATCATCATTCTGAACTCTAGTTCTGACATCTTACTAATGTCCGTATTGATTAGGTTCCTGGCCGTCGGTACTGCCTCTTTTTCTTTTCTTTTTTTTTTTTGAGGTGATTTTTTCCATCTTGTCATTTTGTCCAGAGGAGAATAGATGAATGAGAGAACAAAATGCTAACAGGGTAACAATGATCCCAGAAAAATATACACTAAACAAATCAGAAGAGACCTGAAACCGGGTGAAAAGAAAGGGAAAGAAAGAAAAAAGAAAAAAAAAGATAAAGATAAAAACAAACAAACAAACAAAAAACAGAATATGATCAAATATGATCAAGCTGGTGCATAGATCAGTGCCACACACTAGATTTTGGGCATATTTTGGTCTGTTAGAAGAAAGTGCTTCTCAAAATTTTAAGAAAGAAAAACTTATATATGTAGAAAAGTAAGGGTAAATATGATGGAGGGATGGAATATGACTGTAAAGATGAAAATTATAAAAGATTTTATAAAAGGAATTGATAAGATAAGAAGTTGGTTGAAGAAAGAAAGAAGAGGATTTAAAAAAGAGGGGGGAGAGAATGTGATCAGGCAGGAGACTAGAACAAAGCCATACACTAGAGATTTAGGGTATATTTTGGTCTTTTAGAAGAAACTGTATCCCAAAGTTTTAAAGAGAGAACAACTTATATATATATATACCAAAAATAAGGTTAACTACTATGAAGGGATAGAATATGGCTCTAAAAGTGAAAAATAGAAAATATTTTTTAAAAAAGCGATGGTAAAATGTTGGTTGAAAAAGGGAAAAAGAAAAATTTATGAAGAAAGAAAAGAAAACGAAAGCTTAAAAAAAATTAACTTTGAAAGACTAAAGAATCATGGGAATAAAGCCATGAATTCTATGTGCAGTATTCCCCTAGTGCTGGAGTTCTGCCATTCTCAGTGATTGGTAAACTTGGTCTTGGCTCGCTGTTCTTGCTGATCTTCTGGGGGAGGGGCCTGTTGCCATGGTTCCCAAATGTCTTTGCCAGAGGCAGAATTGCCCCACCCTTGCCTGTCAGGGCTAAGTAATCTGCTTGGGTTTGCCCTCGGGAGCTTTTGTTCCCTGCAAGCTTTCCATACAGCTTCTTAGGATGAGAGTGAAAATGGCGGCCTCCCAATCTCCACACCAGAGGAGCCAAGAACTTGGGGCCCCCCTCCTCAGTGCATCCCCAGAGAAAAGCAGTCAATCACTCCCATCTCCCCAGTCTGCAGCTGCACTCCTTGCTCACCCAGCCTGTGACTGACCCCATGTGGAGTCTCCAAACCCAGCAGATTCCTGCAGTGCGCTCCCGCGCTGCTCCTCCCAGGGAGGAAGGTGAGTCTCCCCGGATCTGCCGCTTGTTGGGTCCCTGCTGGAGGAGCAGTGGTCCAACTGTGCCACAGATCACAGTTTATGGCAACCCCGAGCTGAGAGCCCACTCCCTGGCTCGGTCTCTGCAGCCGGCTTCCCTGCTCCGATACCTGGGAGCTCTGCTGCACTCAGGCACCCCTGGTCTTTCTGTGACCCTGAGGGTCCTGAGACCACACTGTCCCAGCGAGGGTTCCACCCCCTGCTTAGCCACTGGAGCAACGTCCCTCAGCGGAGCAGACTTCTACAAGTTCAGATTTTGTGCTTGGTGGCTCTATCACTTGCCGGTAGCAGCTGACAGAGGCTCCCTCCCCCATGGTCTATCTTCCCAAATATCACCTCAGATTCACTTCTCTGCACATCCTACCTTCCAGAAAGTGGTCGCTTTTCTGTTCAGAGAGTTGCTGCTATTCTTTTCTTTGATCTCCTGTTGAGTTCATAGGTGTTCAGAATGGTTTGATCCCTATCTAGCTGAATTCCTGGGACCAGATGAAATTTAGGTCTCCTACTCCTCTGCCATCTTGCTCCTCCCCCCGGTTTTTAAAAAATATAAACAAAATTGACAAGCCTTTAGGTAAACTAACTAAGAAGAAAAAGAGAAAGGACTCAAAATAAGAAATGAAAGAGGAGGCATTACAAATGAATATATAGAAATACATAGGATCATAAGGGACTACTATGGGGATGCCTGGGTGGCTCAGGTGTTAAGCGTCTGCCTTCAGCTCAGGTCATGATCCCAGGGTCCTGGGATCGAGCCCCACATCGGGCTCCTTGCTCTGTGGGAAGTCTGCTTCTCCCTCTCCCACTCTCCCTGCTTGTGTTCCCTCGCTGTCTCTCTCTCTCTGTCAAATAAATAAAATCTTAAAAAAAAATAAGGGACTACTATGAACAATAATACACCCAACAAGTTGGATAACTTAGAAGAATGAAAAATTCCTAAAAACATAGCATCTACCAAGACTGAATCATGAAGAAATAGAAACTCTGAGGCAGACCAATCATGAGTAAGGAGATTGAATCAGTAATCAAAAATGTCCCAACAAAGAGAGCCCAGGATCAGATGGTTTCCCTGGTGAATTGTACCAAACATGTAAAAATAATTAATACCAATCCTTCTCATACTTTTCCAAAATACGGAAGAGGAGGGAACACGTCCAAACTCATTTTACAGGGCCAGAATTACCCTGCCACCAAAGCCACTGAAGGACACTACATTAAAAACTACAGGCCAATATTGCTGATGAATATAAGTAAAAAATTTTAACAAAATAATAGCACACTAAATTCTATACTACATTAAAAGATCATACCTCAGGATTGAGTGGGATTTATTTCTGGCAAGCAGGGATGTTTTAACATATAGAAATTAATGAAACCACACTAATAGAATGAAAGATAAAAATCATGATCATCTCAATATATGCAGAGAAAGTATTTCACAAAATAGAATATCCTTTCATGATAAAAACTTCAATAAATTGGATATAGAAGAAATTAACCTCAACATAATAAAAGCCATATATGAGAAGGCAACAGCCAACATCATAGTAGTGAAAGATGGAAAATGTTTCCTCTAAAATCAGGAAGACAAACCATTAGAGTCTCTTCACTCTAGGAAACAAATTGAGGGTTGCTGGAGGGGAGGTGGGTGGGAAGATGGGATAATAGGGTGATGGGCATTAAGGAAGTCACTTGATATAATGAGTAGAGGGTGTTATATGCAAGTGATGAGTCACTAAACTTTACCCCTGAAACTAATAATATACTATATGTTAATTAATTGAATTTAATTTTCAAAAAAATTAAAAATGGAACTACCATATGATCTAGGAATTCCACTTTTGGGTGTATATATCCAAAGGAAATTAAATCAGGATCTCAAAGAGCTATCTGCACTCCCATGTTCATTGTAACATTATTCACAATAGCCAAGATATTGAAACAGCCTAAGTGTCCATGTCTGGAGGAATAGCTGAAGAAGATGTGATACACACACACATGCACATATATACATACATACGTATGTACATTGGAATGTTATTCAGCCATGGGAAAGAAGGGAATTCTGGCTTTTGTGACAATGTAGCTGGAGCTAGAGGGTATTATGCTGTGTGATAAATCAGAGAAAGAAAAATAGTGTATGATCTCATATATGGAATCTAAAAATATCTAATTCATCAAAACAGAGTTAGAGTAGTGGTTGCAGGAGGTTGGGAAAATGGGAAGATGTCAGTCAAAGGGTACAAACTTCTAGTTATAAGATGAGTAAGTTCTGGGAATGTAATGAACAACATGGTGACTATAGTTAAGAGTACTGTACTATATACTTGAAAGTTGCTAAGAGAGTAGATTTTAAATGTTCTCACGCCAAAAAAGAAATGGTAATTATGCATGGTTAAGGAGATGTTAACTAACCTTACTGTAGTAATCATTTAACAATATAAAAAATATCAAATCATTACATTATATATCGTAAACTTACACAATGTTATAGGTCAGTTAGATCTCAATAAAGCTGGAAAACAATAAAATAAACTAATGATATTTTAAAAAGAATGGGTGGTGCAGTCAGTTGGGCATCTGACTCTTGGTTTCGGCTCAGGTTGTGATCCCGGGGTCATAGGATCTAGTCCCTAGTGGGGCTCTGCACTCAGTGCAGAGTCTGCTTGGGATTCCCTCTCCCTCTCCCTCTGCCCCTCCTGCTGGTGCCCTCTCTCTTTCTCTCTCTCAAATAAATAAATAAATATTAAGAAAAAAAGAATTAGGCATTGCATTAAGTTGACATATCTCTTTAGTCTCCTTTAGTTAGCTATTAGGAGTGATGGTCATTATTGTTACCCCAAATACCACCCCCTTTTCCCAGACCCATATCTTCTTACTGTTGTAGATTATATAAGTGCCCTACTACTCTTGTAACAAATTACCATACTCAGAAGCTTAAAAGAACACAAATTTATTCTCTTATACAGTACTGGGAATCATAAGTCTAATATCGACTTCACTTGGCAAAAGTCAAGGTGTTGACAGAGCTGTTTCCTTATGGAGGCTCCATTTCCTTGCTTTTTTCAGCTTCTAGGGCCTCCTTTGTTCATTGGCTTGTGGCTTCTTCCTCCATTGTCAACGTACATCACCCCAATCTCTGCTACTGTCATCGCATCAGCTTTATTGCTTCTGTAGTTAAATTTCCCTCTGCCTTCCTCTTATAAGGACACTTGGGATTACATTTAGGGCCCACCTGGATAATTTAACATAATGTCCCCATCTTAAGATCTTTAATCATATCTGCAATACCCCTTTTGCCATATAACATAACACAGGTTCTGGGGATTAGGGCATGGACATGTTGTGAGAGGTATTATTCGGCTGACCACAGGGACACAGTGTTAAAGGTTCCTGATTCAGTTTATATACTTTGGCCTCGAGGATGGTGTCCCATCCTTAAAGCATATTGTCTGTGAGCAAGTACTTCAGTTACAACTCCAGCTCTTTCTTTTTCCAACTGTTCTAACAATTACTTAGTGAAGAATCTTAAACTCTCTATCTTTGTGAATTTGTCTGTTTCTCTTTTTAATTTTGTTGTTTTTTTTTCCTCCATGTTTTTCAAAGCTCTGTTATTAGGCTCATTCACATATATAATTGTTACTTTATAATACTTAATACTTTATAATTGTTACACATATAATTGATGCATCATTCCTTTCATTTTTATGGAATATTATAGGCTCTCAATAAATATTTGTTGAGTTAGTTTCAATAGCAAAATACAGCAAATTATTAAGTTCAACATAAATACGAAGTAAAGTAATATATCTTGATGTTTTGGGAAGTAAAGACACTAACCAGAACTCCAACCTTTGGGAGAAACTTTCAGAATACTTTCTGAATTCTTTAGATCCCTATTTTTTTGTTGTTGTTGTTTCTGTTTTCTTTTGGTTTTATTTTTAGAAAAAAAGAGCAAATTTTATTGAAATTTCAAGCTACATTTGAAAAATCCAAATCTAAATCCTGGAGACATACATTATGATAAGGTGTCAGAAAGTGGAAAGTGTTCACTGCCAAAGAACCCCCTAGAGACATGCTCCCTGAGCACATCACCCACGCACCGTTAGGTCAAAGCCATCGCTTGCCCATCCCTTATCCATAAGGGTACACCAGCAAGCCAATCATTCTGTTCACCTGAAAGTTTTCCATCAGCATAAAAACAAAAGTTTTTGAATGACAATGTGAAATCCCAGCTCAACCCCACTCTTTGTAGTCAGCACCAGTGAATGGTGGGTTTGACATTCCAAAGAGGACCTCATGTGTCTTCAGGGGACAGATGAGGCAAGGGCTGCAGCAGCAAGGCATCTGTGGCCACATTCAGAGCCTGGCCCCCTCCCTGCCTTTACTCTTTCGTCTTACTTAACATAAAGGATAAACTGGATCAACTTGGTTAATGAACACAAAGAATTAGCCTTAAGGGATAAGTGACCAGTCGATACTCCTAAAGCCGGTTAGGCCCTTCAACACATAGGTGTATGTGTATATGTATCCATCGCTACACTAAGATATAGATCTAGCCCTATGGGTTTGTATATGTATGTATGGCTATATAGAAAATCTATGCCAATACTAACCAAACAGAACATTGTAAGTGGTCATCCCAAAGCTGTAATCCCACACTGGGCTATGCAAAAAGCCATGCATTAGACTATACTAACCAGCAGAAGGCTCACTTTGCTGTATCTCTCCGATCTGTGGCCCTGCCTTGGCCAGGGAGTGGAGGAGAGAGAAGTTGCCTCTACGCAAAACACAAGTGGCTTCTTCATAGGAACAGTCATTGTCAGGTGAAGCTGCAGAAGATGTCCATGGAAATGAAAAACAGACCCCTTATACTTTCTGGAGTAAACTGGCATCACATCTCACACTACCTTTCTTTTTTTCCAGTTGCAGCTAAGTTGCCCAGGCCCTGGGAGTCCCCAGGGCACAGTGGCATGAGAGGCTCCCTGGCGGGGGTGGGGTGGGGTGGGGTGGTGACGAGGCCCCATGCAACACAGCCTCCAGAGACCTCTTTGTCAGGGGTCTGTTGCTGGAGTGGACCCAGGTGGCCATGTCCTCAGGACATCTCTTGGCACCAGCTATGCTCGGTGTAAAGTTCTCCACATGAGATGATGCTTGAGGAACAAAAAACAAACTGGAAAGAAATAGGTAGAGCAAGTTTAGTGGCTCTGCCCACCCTGAGGACAGAGCCACTTACACCATCAAACCCCGGGGGCCCCAGGCGCTTGTGGGCTTTCGAGAATTGGCTCTTCAGGGCTCAGACAGGACTGGAGACTCTGATCAGATCTATGGTTCGATCTTGTCCATGGCCACCGCACTGGCTCCAGAGGCCCATGCTCCAAAGCTAGCTAGGAATTCCTTCTTGGCTCGGAAGCTTCGGGCCTGCACCCCAGTGGTGCATGGCTAATGGCCAGCCCCCTACCCAGCCCAGCCTAGCCCGGCCCAGCCACCCCTCTGCCTCCTGCTGCCTCTCTCAACCCCTATTTTCTTGTTGTAAATATCCTGTGCTTGCTATTTGGAACTAGGAACTCTGAAGAAAGTCACTATTATATTTGTAGCATAAAGAATGGACCATTGAAAATGAAACATCCAGGAAAATTCTGTGTTATTAGGATGAACACAATTAGAGTTGTCGACGTTAGCACTGTAGTTGATTTTGCCAGGTTCTTCTTCCTCAGAGCCTCCTGGAGACACATCTTTGTGGTCTGTAGTTTGGGTGGCCCCCACTAGAGGGCAATCATACCCTCTGAAGTTCAGTTTTCTTTTTAATATGATATTAAAAAGATATGGTTATACAGATTAACAAATTAATCGTCAAAAATAATTGAGTAGACCAAAACTTGGGGGTTAAGTATGGAACAACAGGGGTCTTAGGCATCCGGAGGATATCCTACCTCCCATGCATATGCTAGAAACCTGGTTTTTTATTCATTGAAATTTCTACCTCAGAAGAAGTGACAAATCCAAGATATCTTTCATTCATTACTGGCAAGATATGTCAAAACTAATCTTAGCTTTATAGTCCTTGTTAAAAGTCATCTGCAGGATAAAGGTTAACCTGCTCAGGCTTATATCCGTGTTACCTTAAGTATCACTAACAGAGCATCTCTTTGTGCTATTCTAGGCAAAATGGTAGTAGAACTTATTTTGCCCTTTGCAGTTGAACTATTCCACCAAAGAATCCATGTCCCCTTCTTAAATTCAAACTGAACTTCTCATGCTGGTCAACTATGAGTAAGCCCATTACAGCCCCTCTCTCCCACTGATTACTACTAAAAAAGTAGGGACTGAATATTTAAAGCAACTAGTTGAGGACTTTGTAAAGTATGAATAATAGGCTGTCCAGAGAGGGAAGCCAAAATGTGAAGGACAAACACCATGGGCTGTTTCCTGTTTTTGTTTTTTGTTTTCTTTGTTTTGTTTTTTGATAGTTTGCTGTTTTCCTCCTTGATCTCCTGGCTTTGACCCAAGTCGTAAAAATCCACAGAGAGAAAGCTCCTAGAGAAATCTCTTTGTAGCCAGAGGATCAAGAAAAAGATTCACCTGAGAACCGGGGAATGGAGTAAAATCTTCCTTCCTTCCCTCCTTTCTTCCTTCCTTCCCTTCTTCCTTCCTTTGTCTGTTTCTCTCTTTCTTTTTGCAATGATTAGGATGGGAGAAAGGTTTCTCTCCAAAGAGGCACCTTGAGGGGATTTGAGGGGAGTTGTAGAGCTGTTCCCTATGTTTGTGGTGGTGCTGACATGGCTCTATGCATTTGTCAAAATTCACACACCAAAAGGTGACTCCTACTCAATGAAAATTCAAAGATAACTAAAAACTTGAACTGGCCCTAGATGGGTGGTGTGCTGTTTTGAGTACAGCAGGAGATTTTAAATTGGAAAGTCTTCTGTTCAAATATGAATTCTGCTACTCACCAGTTTGTGTACCTGATTATATGAGAATATGGATAATAAATTATTGAAATGGAAGTAAATTGAAAAAACATACGCATATATTCATATGTAAAATAGTTGTTAGTTCATGAAGTCACTAATTTTTTTCCTCAACCATGCCTTTCTCAATCAGACCTGGCCAAACCTGCTAGCTTCCATCTCTGCCAATTATACAGTACTGGCAGAATATGGGTTCTCGGACCTTCTTTAGCCTAGTAGAGAAATGGCTAATGGATTAAGCACCTAACAGACTCTCATTCCTTCTTTATCCCAGAGTGGCCTTTTCAATTTGAATTTGCATGGGAAAAGCCCCCATTACAAAGCTAAGTACATTTAATATTAATATCTGGTTTATATATGTAAGTTGGTGTCAGCAATGAAAGGTAAAATGAAGCTGCACTAACAATATAAAATGACAGAGCACTTGGGCACCCTGATAATTATAATAATAATTAATATGATATGATATGATGAAAATAATATATTAGAGCAAACCCAACATTTAAATGATAGCTTCCCCACACACATAGGTAGAAGTTAGAAGGGTTTTAGTTAATACTGTCTCAGTGTTCAAATAATCCTAAAGAGGTTTCAGTTATGTTTATTGTTTTAAATATGTTTTTATTTGCTTTCCAGTGAGAAATATAACCTTTCATGAGGCAAAAACCTGGACAACTTTGGGGGAAAATAATGGGGTATTAACAAAACCCAGGTTTTTGCTGTATCAATGTAATTAAACTGAGAAATACTTAGGGTTTGGTACATCAATTTATTCAAACATTTTTGATAGTTCTGTACTGGAGAAAAATAAATTATATAAAGATTGTAAAACACAAAGACATCTGAAACTGTTTTGGTTTCAGACACAGGACAACCTTTGGTTATAGCTTTTTCCTAAAATGCCCTCCCGACTTGACCACAAACGAGGATACTTTGTACAATAATATCTTTCTTTTCCTTGAATTCAGACTACCCCCCCTTTGTGAATAGTTTTTCTACTGAGAACTTCCACCACAAAAGACAGAAATGCTGTATTGTTTTGATCCAAGATAATGTTCATTAACTTTCTCTGATTCAGTGATTATAGAATGTTTTTTTCTATGAAATGACATGTTCTTTAAGGAATGTACTTGTGAGCAAGAATAGAGGCCAGAGGGGAATGACAGCCTAATTTACATACTCCATAGTGTTTTGTAATGCTGAATTTGAGTTCCCACTCTAAGACAGAGATCTCGCATTTTCTTCATTCTGCCCAAGAAAATATTCTGTTGCTAGCACTTGATGTAATTTCATAATTCTGAAACTGTCTTACAAAAGTTAGAGAGCAAATTGAAGGGAATCCCTTCTGAGATGAATATACTCATGATGAGAGTATTTCTCCTGCAAGGCCAGGCCTACATGAATATGATGATAAGATGGTAGAGAAATAGCTCAGCCATGGTAATTAGTGACAACAGCTAAGCAATCTAAGCTGACTATGCTGTGATACAGGTGGATAGCCATCCTTAAGTTAGAGAATAAAATCAAACACTCTTCAAGTTTAGAAGGGACCTACGAGGCCATTTCTAGTTCAGTCTCTTTTTTTTTTTAGTTTTTTTTTATTATTCTTATGTTAATCCCCATACATTACATCATTAGTTTTAAATGAAGTGTTCCATGATTCATTGTTTGTGCACAACACCCAGTGCTCCATGCAGAATGTGCCCTCCTCAATACCCACCACCAGGCTAACCCATCCTCCCACCCCCCTCCCCTCTAGAACCCTGTTTGTTTTTCAGAGTCCATCGTCTCTCCTGGTTCGTCTACCCCTCCGATTTCCCCCGCTTCATTCTTCCCCTCCCGCTACCTTCTTCTTCTTCTTCTTCTTTTTTTTTCTTAACATATATTGCATTATTTGTTTCAGAGGTACAGATCTGAGATTCAACAGTCTTGCACAATTCACAGCGCTTACCAGAGCACATACCCTCCCCAGTGTCTATCACCCAGTCCCCCCATCCCTCCCACCCCACCCCCCACTCCAACAACACTCAGTTTGTTTCCTGCGATTAAGAATTCCTCATATCAGTGAGATCATATGATACATGTCTTTCTCTTTTTGTCAGTCTCCTTTCTAATTCAGAAATCCCTTTTCGAAATGGTTGACAGGTTGGTATCCAGGCTTTGCTTCACCCCTTTCAGTGATAAGAGAGCTCACTGACTTAATTCTTCGTGAGGCACTGGACATCCCATAATAATATTAGAAGAAGGTCCACACTAACTAATCTTATAAAGACAGAACTCAATCCCCAAAGCTAAATCCATCAAGAATGTTAGTGAGCATCATTTACACAAATAGTACATTGAAAGATTAATGTTTACATGAATTTGGGAACAATGGAAGAACTTTTTATAAATTAATATAGTATAATTAAAGATAAAAATGATGTCTGTTAGGTTTTTATGTATTGTTTACATTTTACAAGCAGTTTGATCACCAAATGATTCCAAAGAGGCTATGCCTTGATTTTTAAAATTCTTCCATTTGTGTTTCCAAGATTACTTCATTGATTATTTATAACCAATATTTAATGAGTTCTGCTATGTGCTCCAGACTGTGGGAGATGGAGAATACTGTTTGAACATTTATCATTGGTTATTGAGGAACCATATTTTAAAGGATTAATTTAACTCCAAATATAACTCCACTCAAAGCTAGATCACATTCAAATTTACAAGTCTGATTATCACACATATTTTAATGAACATTACTTGAACCAGATGCATATAAAATGATCTGTCTCATACTACGGCATAAGCAAGACAAAATTTTGAAATATTTGAAAACAACCATGTCTTGCATGATATTTGTGTGTCCAGTATATTGTGGCACACATTACAAATTAAGAAGAGTTATTTTGCAAAATATGCATGACTATCTCAGTAGGACCAGAGGACATATAGATGTACTGGATACCCCAAGGTAAAAGAGTTGTGTAAGTGACCAAGTCACTCCCTTGATGATATGTCTGTCAAAAGGGGCACAATTTAAAGAGGCAAGAAAAGTTTTAAGTGGCAGTTTAGAACTTTCATGGGAAGAGATTCTGTATTAGTTTCTATTGATGCAAACGTACTGGCTTAAAATAACACAAATTTATTATCCTACAGTTAAGGAGGTCAGAAATTTAAAATGAGTCAACAGGGCTGTGTTCTTTCTGGGAGTTTGAGGAGAGAATCCATTTCCTTGCCTTTTCCAGCTACTAGGGCTGCCCACATTCCTTGACTCATGGCCCCTTCCTCTATATTCAAAGACATCAGGATAACATCCTTAAATCTCTCCCCGCACAACTCTTCCCTCTTCTTTCTCCCTCCATCTCTCCCTCCACCCCATACACACACACACACACACACACACACACCCCTCTGCTTCTCTTCATTCCATATCCTACTCTGGACTCCAGAGACTCCAGTCTCTCTCTTAAAAGGACCCTAGTGATTATGTTGGGCCCACCCACATAATCCAGGTTAATTTCCCCATTTTGAGATCCTGAACCTTAATCACATCTGCAGTCTCTTTTACCATGTAAATTAACATAGTCACAAGTTTTGAGGATTAGGACATAGACATCTTTGGGGACTATTATTCTACCACAGTCTCCATTAGCCCAAGATGACCTAAACATAGTAGGGGTGTGTGTGTGTGTGTGTGTGTGTGTGTGTGTGTGTGTGTTTTAAAAAAAAAAACAGTCCACCAAAGTAAAGAAAGTTATAAGATGTTCTATATGTTTATTTTAGGTCAAACTTTTTAGGAAGTAAAATGTCATGAAAATAATTAAATAAATTAGTGATGATTATATCCTTATGTGTTGATAAGAATAGTCCTACTAGAAAAGTTTAAATTAGAAATTCCAATAGAATGTTAGAAGGTCATTCTGTCATTGACTTACTTATGAAAAACACCATTTGCACAAGCTTATTTAAACAGTTGTTTGAATTGTGTTCCTTACATCACTCATTTTCTATGCTCTTTGCCCCAGGTTAGTACAACACTGACAAATATTTGAAGAGTAATCATTTGCTTCAGTACATACAGATTTAAAATATAAAGATTGTACTTTCTATTAGGTAGTATAGTCCTTGAATAATAAATATATTCCTTGTTAGTGTTCCTTTCTAACTATGCAAATGATACACTTTTGATGTTTAACTGGTCTTGTATGCTTTATTTGTGCACCATATGGTTTTCATAGATAACTGTACTCTAATTGGTTTGAATCAAGCAACTGACACAAATATGCAAATATAGTCAGAATAGAAAATATTTCAACCATAGTTCCCTTCTGCACTATTGACTGAAATATGAATGATTAAAAATAGTTCTGTAGAGCTAGTCTATGTGAATAGTTTGTAATTACATCCATTCTCAATTGCTGATGTTCAGAAGTATGACGCTAACAAGGGAAAATGACTGACCAAGTGCATTTATTTAACACAGTACCAACTCTAGAAGAACATTATGCTTGTGATTATTTGTATTTGGTTAGCAAAAAATCAGCATGTTTCTCAGTAAAACTGCTGTTAAGGATATACTGTTGTATGACAAAATTCTATGCCATTAGGCTAATGTTAGATTACATTCTTGGTAAAGTTGTTATTTTTTAAAGGAATCCTTATTATAGAAGCATTTTTTTTTCTTTTAGGCAGCTTCTCTCTCTTTTTTTTTTTTCTTTTTAACAGAAAGCCAAGTGGAATTGCTTTAATTAAGGTCTCTAGCTGGTTCTATCTCTGTGTATCCTTTTTATTTTCCTCTGACCTTCCACAATCTGTTCACATTAGATATGAGGTGGACCATGTCATCAGTGAGCATATTTTCATTTGAAGGACTGCCAGCATAGCTTTCTGCTGTTCCTTTCCATTTGCTCAAAAGTATTGATGGAACTATAGTATACTCCACTTAGGGTTTAGTTCCTGTACAGGTAACGAAGATTTTCAATAAAAGCTGAGTCACTCTTGATCATTCCTTACTTTATGTCTTGCCATTTTCCTTCTCATTGAGGACCATTTCTTTCCTGCTCATTAATATTTTGTTTGATATTAATTCCAAAGTCTATTTTCTCATGCATATGAGCTCTTATGAAACTCAATGAGACTGAACGTGTCAAGAAGAGGAAGTACGTTTTCTACTTCATGTATCACCCCAAAGCAACTCACACAAGGCTTTCCATATAATAGGAACTCAACAAATGCTCATGCCTGGCAGCACATGTATATTCACACAATGTGAAATAATGCATTCTGTCAGCCAATTTTCTCCAGCATATTAGCTTCCGAGTGCAACTGATACAGTTTGCGAGGAGAGGGGGACAATTTGCTTAGGTCGCTGAGATGCTATCAAAGAACAACATTCTATAGTCTATCAATTGATACCTCAATAATAGTTTGCAATTATTAGGTTGTCTCCAAAATTTCTAATTGACTAATAAAACATACAAAATCTTGGGCTGATTTTCCCCTTCAGGTTGGTAGCTGCTTATTTCTTTGGGACAAACCCATGTCCAAGGAGACTTTCAGTGGATTTGTGCCTCATTCTAAATTGATCCAACAGTGAAGCATAAAGATAAGCAGAGACTGAAAACAACTCAATAAAGTACATCCCTTTGGGTTAATCACCTTCTATTTTTTTAATGATCTAGGAGTAATAATGGTAACATTACCTTGATATTATTACTTGGTTAAGTATGGCTATACATCAACTCTCAATCTAGACGACAGAAAGTATGGTCACTATTAAATTCTGGGTGGTTTTTCCCTTGGAGGGAAGTAAACTATTGTTCCTTTAAGGAGTGATTCATCAGTCATATTTTTTTTTCAACACTGAATCACTTCTTAATTTCTCCTTCTTATGCAGGCATTATTTCACTAAAACAGGTGATTCTTTCAATTACAAGAGTTCAGTGTTCAAGATAAAATAATAAGGATATTGGAAAAAGTTCTAAAGAATGAAATTTCTTTTTACACATATTCATTCTTTTCATTGATATGAGCATTACCCTTTACACACTCTCAAACAATTACATATGAATGGAACCATATACACTTACATTTCAGTATATGTCTGGGATATTTGCTGTGTTTGAACTGATTGAGAATCAGATTACTAAAAACTGGATTAATGCTATTTGACATAAAAACCAGATGGAAGGATGGGCAAGGGTTGTGTGTAATGACCCCACTATATAGGGGACAAATTCATCTCTTGCCAAGATGCACTTTCAATTCTCACTAGGGAATCTTACTCACTTCTGTATCCTCATGTGCCATCTGAGCCCTGTCCATCTGTGACTCACCTTCAGGCCAAGAATCACTTGTGTTTTTAATCCATGAAAAAAAAAAACCCAATCATATCATATAGATTCTTCTTTCTCTAGCACATGTTCTCATGCTAAGTCTGTCCCTTGGCAATAGCCTCCTTTGTACCACCTTGAATTAGGAAAGAACAAAGAATCCACCTACCTGTCTTCTGACCAAGAAGAAACCATTTCTATAATGACAGGTCATATTTAGCATTAAATGTCTTGCAGTGTATTATGCATGATCCCTACTTACAAACACGGCGCACCAAGACATCCATATGGACCATGGCTAATTGGCATAAATCCTAAACTGTTATGTGTAGCCAACTGAAAAGGAAAATAATAGATAATGAAAATGATTATAAAAGTTAAAAACTGCATTATAAATATAAACTGCTGGTATTAATTTTTAGATCATATATAAAAGATATACAGTTTGACTTAACATGCAATAAATATTTATTTACAGAATGTTTCTATCATTACAACTGACTAGATTGATGTATGTGGGACTTATTATTACTATTTTATTTTAGTGTCATATATTGGTTCATTAGAAAGCACTGGTCAAATTCTGGGTAGGGAGATGTCTTCCTTATGTGTCACACTAGTGAGCTTTATTCTATGTACATCCCTTCTGAAGCCTTGTTATCAAAGAGGACAGGTTTCCCATATGATGAAGGAATGTTTTTTATTCAGTAGTATACAAATAGCTATAATCCTTGACCAGAATCACACCTAGTAAATACTATTAGAGTTCTTTTTTTTAAAGATTTATTTATTTATTTTGAGAGAGGTGGGGGAGGGGCAGAGGGAGAGAGAGAGAGAAAATCCTCAAGTTGACTCCCTGTTGAGCTCAAGCCTAACACAAGGCTTGATTCTAGGACCCTGAGATCATGACCTGAGCCAAAACCAAGAGTCAGACGCTTAACTGACTGAGCCACCTAGGTGCCCCCTTTTAGAATTCTTTAAATAGAATTTACTAGGGTGTTCAATTCATTGCTTTAAGAGTTGAGCACATCTCAAGTGTAGTGTGGTCCACAGGTAAGATTGTGCCTGTAATGCCAAAATCGCTCAGTTCAGTAATTAACAAGCAAACAAATAGAACAGTCAAGCCAGTAATTAGATGTCATAAGTACTGGAAAAATTTATTTAGTTAAATTTTTACTTCTAAATAGGCATTGTACTTTCTTTTTTAAAAAAGTTTTTATTTATTTATTTGACAGAGACAGGGAGAGAACACAAGGAGGGGGAGCAGCAGAAGGAGAAGCAGGCTCCCCGCTGAGCAGGTAGTCTGATGTGGGGCTCAATCCCAGGGTCCTGGGATCCTGAGCTGAGCCAAAGGCAGACACTTAACCAACTGAGCCACCCAGGTGTCCCTGTATTTTCAATCAGACATTTTCTTGACTCTACCATTATTTGCTTATATTTTCCCATTTACTACTTACAGATATAAAGAAACTCAATTCCTTCTCTACGCATAAACTCAGTATCTTGTTTTATTGATAAGAAACTGGCAGTAATTCTTCCTCATTCTGAGGCTACTTGAATAATTTTTGTGGACTTCATAATGTCACATTATGTTGTTGAGGTCCTTACTATAAATATTTGTTACCCAAAATACCTCTTCTATTTTTTTAAATGGGGAAGAGTAACCCATACACACCTTTATTATTAGATCAGAACTGTTGTATGTACTAAAAAGAACTCAAAAGACTTTGGCAGTGAAGAGGGGAGCACGATTAATTTTGACTGCAGGGATTGGGAAGAACTTGGTGGAAGCAGACACATTTGAATTGAACCTTGAATCATTAGTTAATTTATTCACAGTAAAGAAAGAGTGGACAGGGAAATTGCATTAACTCTATTTCCTTCTTTTCTGTATTCTTTACACTGTGGTATCTGAGGCCTTGCTCACCGCTGGGGAGGGACTGCCGGTTTTGCATTAGCTAATTCCTACAGCTAGCAAACAGCTCACACTTTATATGCAAACCAACCAGGCCTGAGCCTAAACTCCCCAACTACCTCCTTTATCTAGTTCTTGAACTCTAGGTCACTGTCTATTTGCCCTACTCACTCCAGGGCTAGGTACCAGACAAATAGGGACAACCCCTATACCCCAGAGCCCACTAAAATTATTCAAACTAGCCAATTCTAAACTTCTTACCCTGCTTTGTCTTGCCTTTTCCACAGAAACAACAATAAAGGTTCTTGTCTATGTTTTCCCTACTCTAATTCCTGATTGGCCCTGATGCTTCCCCATATGGCACTACATGGTATATATACCATACCTCCTGTTCCTAGGGAACTATGAGTAAATTCTCCCTTCATGACAGTCATTTCCATGTCTGTGTGTCTTATCATACCTGACTAAAACAAATCTCAGGTACATTTTTAAATATCAATAGCATAAGTTAAAGCAAAGAGGCATAACTTTGCATGGTATGTTCATTGAATAGCTGGAATCTGGAATTGTGGCAGGCAGGGTAAGGAACAAGTGATGAATTTGGTTGAGAAGGAGTTAAGAAAGACTTTGACTGACAAAATAGGGCATAAGATGTAGTGATTTTTACCAAAATATAGTTTTACCATTCGGTACATGAAAGGGAAATAGGTTGAAGATATAGTGCAAAGATTAAATGATTATAGGAAAATACTGTCATATATATCAATACTTGTCGTATCTAGGTATGGACCCTGGAATTTATTCTCATCCCTATCTGATCCTTTCCAGTGATGTCAGAATGATCATCTTAAAACAGCAAACTTGATTTTGTTGTTCCTCTGAAGATTTCTGGTAGCTTTAATTAGGTATAGATTTCTGAATATCACCATACCCTTCCCTAGACCTTTCTTATACTGCAGCTGTACCAGCCAACTTGAAGCTTGTATTTTCTTGGAAAGATTTCTTATTACCTCTTTGATTGCATCTCCTACTCCTTTTCCTCTTGCTCACTTTGCTCCAGCAACACAGGCTTCTAGGCTTTTCCACTAAGACACCAGGCACTGTGTGGTACACTGCAGGCACACTCTTGCCTCAGGTCTTTACAGTCTCTGCTCTTTTCTTTCTCTGGAATGTACCTCAAATAATTAAACAGAACATTACCAAGCTGGGATTTGAATCTAGTTTTGTCTTGTCACTCTGAAAAACCATTATTTGTTACTACCCTATACTACCACTAGTACTTATAATTCCCTCTACAGTCTTTGTACTTTCTCACATTCGTACCTCAGCTTATTGTGTTTACACTTGTATTGACCCTTCCCCACAACCCTTTGCCTAAATCTTCTCTCGGCGAACAGTAACTCCATAATTCCCATTGACTCCTCTGTTTCTCTCATACTCTTCATCCAATCCATCAGCAAATTGTGGGGTTTCTACTTTCAAAATACATCCAGAATCCAACCACTTCTTACCACTTCCACTGCTACCATCCTGGTTGGAACCACCATCTTCTCTCACCTGAATTCTTAGTAAGCCTCTAAACTTGGCTTCCTATTTCCTCTTTGCTTCTCTTTAGCCCACTTTCTACATAGCAACCATAGTTATCTTCATATTAAAATATGAGCCAAAAAGCATATGAGCCAAATTCTGTCACTTCTATGATCAGTATCCTCCAATGGCTTCATATCTAATCAGAGTCTATATTCACTGTTTCCAACTCCCATTCCCCATTCTCTCATAGAACCACTTCACCAAAATGACTCTCATCAACAACCCTAATGATCTTTTTTTTTTTAAGATTTTATTTATTTATTTGAGACAGAGAGAATGAGAGAGAGAGAGAACACAAGAGGGGGGAGGGTCAGAGGGAGAAGCAGGCTCCCCGCTGAGCAGGGAGCCCGATGCGGGACTCGATCCAGGGACTCCAGGATCATGACCTGAGCCAAAGGCAGTGGCTTAACCAACTGAGCCACCCAGGCGCCCAACAACCCTAATGATCTTAACATTTCTAAAAGCACTGATCATGTCTCAGTCTTCACCTTAATTGGTCCATTACTAGTGTTTGACTCAGTTTATCACTCTCTCCTTTTTTGATACACTATCTTCACTTGGGTTCCAATATGCCATACACTTGGTCTTCCTCTTATATAACTGGGTGCTAGATAATGATAAATGATGCTCTTTCATAGTCTCCTATGTTGGATCTTCCACTTCTGTTCAGACCTTTAATGAAACAGTACCTCAGCGCTTAGTCCTCCATCTTCATTACTCACTCATTAGTTTGTTGATCTCTTCCAGTCTCATGGATCTAAATACTATCTTTATGTTTACAATCATAAAATTCATTTTTCTAATCCAGACCATTCTCAGAAACTCCAAACTCATACTCAACTACCTATTCAATATCTTTACTCAGGTGTCTCATAGACAGCTTGAACTTAACATGTCTCAGTACCCAAATCTTGATTTCTATCCCTTGAACCTACCATTCCTATAGTCTTTCATGTCTCAACAAATGGCAGCTCCATTCTTTCAGTACCTCAGGATATATATATGGGGGTCATTCTTGGCTCCTCTCTTCCTCTCATATACCATATCATCAGTAATTCTTGTCAAAATATATCCAAAATCCTATCACTTCTCACTACTCCCCCTCCTGTAGCTTGGTTTCAGACAGCCATCATCTCTCACCTGGATTATTGCCATGGTCTCCTAATTGATTTCAAAAACTTCTTCCCTAGCCTCTTAAGTCTATTATCAATATAACATTTGAGTAATTCTGTGAGAATATAGGTCAGATCATATAATTACCCTGTTCAAACCCTTATAATGACTTCTGATATCATTCATAGTATAGTACAAATCCATACACTGTCCCTCAAGGCCCAGATTCTTCCCCCATTTTCTCACTGACTTGAACTCCTACTATACCCCTCATTCACTTTGCTATAGACACACTGCCCTACTGGTTGGTTTTTCCTGGAAAATGCCATAATCATGTGTCAGTGTTTGTACTTACTGTTTCTTCTGCCTGAGATGATCTTCCCTTAAATATGTGCATGGCTTAATCCCTCACTTCTTTCAAGTCTTTACTCACATTTCACCTTTTCAGTGAGGATATCTCTGGCCAACCTAATTAAAATGTGCCCACTCATTCATATCCCTTTTTCCATTTTTCCCTTCTGATTATTTATCATTATCTAGTATACTATATATTTTATTTATTTATATCCTCCATTTTCTATATCTTCTACTACAATGTAAGCTTCCCACAAATACAAAGATTTTTATGTGTTTATTTACAGCTGTCTCCCCAGCACTTAGAACACTGACTGGTGTGTAGCATAATAGAAACATTTAGTCCAAGCTATTTTTGGCATTTTTGGTACATATAAATAAGACAGGAAAAATTTTAAATAGAAAGTTGAAGTGACTCATGATTTTATTTTACCATATACATTATCTTAAAAAACAAAGAAGTAAATCTAACCAGATAACCTACCTGACAATGCTGCTATCCTTACTTCTTACCTATAGCATAATTCATTTATACATCTAGTGATATGTTCTTCAAAGTAACACAAAAGAAGAAAAAGTGTATAGCCTCAACCCATCAATTGGAAATAGTCACAAGTAAGCAAACACAGCTTTTTCAACATGTAAGCAACATGGCTGGGGATGGGAGTGGGGTGGGTAAAGGAATGGAGGTATAGTGGAATCCTAGAGGGACCTTTTACTGGGCTATGCTTACTGACAAAACTATGGTAAATGGAAAACCATGGAGAATCAGTGCTTTAATTCAATGTCTTATTGTGCTTTAGCAAAGGGAAACGGTGATCAGAAAAACTTAGATTCTTATTATAAAAACAACTTTAATAACTTTATAGTTTTAGAGAAATCAAAATACTTAATAGAGAGGCTATCAACTACAATTCACATATTTGTTCATGTGTTGTCTTACTGTAGACTATTACCTATACCATTCAATTGATCTTCCTAAGGTAGAAGTTGTTAAAATGCAGAGCTCTGTATTAAATGCACTAGCAACATAAAAGAATGGCCCCACTGAATATCCTTGTTAATAGTAAAATGAACTTTCTCTACAAACAAGAGGAGATGTCTGATATTGTCAGAATCAAACTAGCCTCTTAGTGGTAGGGGTTCAATGGGGTAGACAAGTATATTCTGTCTGTTGACTGATACAGAGTTTTTATTGTCAGATGCTAAGAACTGTGTCAAGTTCCAGTATCTTTGCTCTTCTTTTCTACACCATGCAGAGAGAAAAACAGAACTGCTAATCAACAAAAGTTCATCTACTCTCTTAATTTGTTCTACATGGTCACCCTTTCAGGAACAGTAAACCTGGAAAAACAATGCAGTATGACTTGAAAATCTTCAAACTCAATGGAAATTTTTGTTTTTATATGAGTCTGGTTTAAAATTAGGCACATAGGCACATAGGTTCCAGATTGTGAGCTCTTCAAGAACAACTCATAAAACCAATCTATACACATGCCCAGAAAGTTCAAAATAAAAAATCCTTCTCAATTCTGAAGCTTGCCGTATGTAATGATTCCAAATGCAGTGAACTTCTTGGAGTAGAAACACTACTTTTTCATTCATATAGAAAACCATTAGAAGCAAAACTAGCTTGAAATTGAAGTGAGGATTTCCCAAATGAAAATGATCCAGGCACTAGTTGAGTTTACTCCCTCTGTGGTCCCAGAGTTTACCAGCGATTTATAGAACTACATGATATGCATTCAGGTTTTTAAAATAGCTCTAAAGTGTTTGTTTTGTCTCATTATTGTAATCTAGGCACTTCCAAGGAATATCAAAGGGGAGATATTCTATTTTAAAAATACACATAGACAACAGATAACTTAGGATAAACATCAGATGAGAGCTTAGAGATTATAGAGAGAAAAAGGAGAGACAGTTGTCTGGGATAAATGAAAAAAATGATCTGAAGATGTAATTATCAACAAAGTGAAAATTTAATCGTACTTCCCAACAGGAAAAGTGACAACTTTAACAACAAAGGTTAAAAACAGAAAAAAAGACCACATCATAGTGTAACATGGAGTTTTTCCACAAGGCAAGCATTTTCTTTATTGTAAAATCAAGAAGTTTTATAGGGTTGCTCATCATTGAGCGTGACGGTTTGCTGTTACCACTTCTGCCCCTTCCCTGAGCAGGTTGCCCTGAAAGCAGATAATCATTTTACTTAGCATAAAAGAATGGAAAGTTTAGGAATCTTTTCAACCACTTTTTTTTTTTTTCAAATTTGTGCTGTGTACTAGATAGATTGCAAAGCAACAGGATACACGATGTCATTCTTTCAGTCAGTTTGCTTGCATATTTCCGGGGGGAGGTGTTTTAAAGCAATTTCATGGGTAATTTAAAATATATTTAGATTTCAAAAGGTGTAGCTTTTTGTGGAATAAAAAATGCACATGATTGTGATGAGCACCGGGTGATATATGGAATTGTTGAATCACCATAATGTGTACCTGAAACTAATATTACACTGAAGGTTAACTCATTGGAATTAAAATAAAAACTTAAAATAATAAAAAATGTGCATGAATGTTAAAATAAAAGACATAAAAGAAACCTCTTTCTTTTTTGTGTCCTACTTTAGACTATTTCTCCCAGACCCATCTGTGCTTCAATTTTCCTCTCATTTGTCATAGAGACATTCATTGGACACAAATAAACAGCCCTTTTTTACATTGTTTATAAAATGTAAATGATTTCATCTCTGTAGAGAAGTCCAATCAAAGCTGTATTCTCTGATCGATACCCAGAAATGTAAATGAGATTCTAACAATGTATAAAATGTAAGCATTGTAAGCTTAATAGTTGTTGTAGCAGGTTTTTTTTAATGTGTGTTCTTTATAAAGAAAGTATAATGTAAAATTTGAGAGCATGGATTTCGAAGGCAGGTCAGCCTCATCTCTGGCATATGATGGTTGTATGACCTTTGGAATATTAATTACCTCTCTGTGCCTGAGTTTCATTGATGTATAAAATAACAGAAATAAGGGCACCTGGATGGTGCAGTCCACTGAACATCAGATTCTTGGTTTCAGCTCAGGTTGTGATCTCAGGGCCATGAGATCCAGGCCCACGTTCGTCTCTGCACTCAGCGCGGAGTCTGCTTAAGATTCTCTCTACCTCTGCCACTCATGCTCTCTCTCTCTCTCAAATAAATAAATAAATCTTTAAAATAACAAAAGTAATGTTAGCAACCTCGTGAGTTTAAGGGGATGGTTAAATAAGGTAATGTACATAAAACACTTTGCAAAATACCTGGTACATAGCAACATGTTAGCCATTATCGTATATGAATATTTAGAGCATACAGAAAATAATGGGAAAAATCACCCATACTCTCAATATGCAAGGTCAACTTCTGTGTGTGTGCCCATGTGTATATGTGTAGTGTGTGTGTGTGTGTGTGTGTGTATTTCAGGTATGAACTCTTAAAATTTCATCATCTTGGAGAGGATTTCACTTCACTACTGTAACCAATGAATACTGAGTGATCATGGGAAAACCATGTTTATTAATCTACAAATAAGTATACATTGGGATGGCTAGGTAGTAATTTTATAAGATACATTTATAAGTGTTTAATTACTTACTTAAAAATTATTTATAAAGTCAATAAAATAACTGTTGAATGCTTACTATTTCCAGGCACTGAACTAGACTCTAGGGATATGATAAGGAATGAAATGGACAAAGTTTCTTCTCTCATAGACATTCTAGAAGAGAAATGGACAGTAACCAAGTAAATAGAAGCATACAGGGAGTATATATTGTGCTCTGAGGGCAATAATAATGGACTTGATATGGTGAATAACAGAGGTGATCCTCCTTTAGGTAGAATAGTCAGGAAAGGCCTCTCTGAATAGGGAATATTTGAAATAAAACCATACAAAGTTGGGGGAAAGCATTCCAGGCAAAAGGGAAAAAAAATCTGCAAAGACTCTAACATGGGAAAGTACTTACTGTGCTTTGCAAAGAAACTGAAAGAACATTAGCCTGGCTGGAACTTAGGAAATACAGGGGAGAGTGGTATCAAATAAGACTGAAGAAGTAGGCTGAGGACAGCATATCAAGGATTTCACTGGGCATGGAAAGGAGTTGACATTTATTCTAATTATAATTAGAGGCCATTGTGAACTTTAAGCAAGGGGGCTGATGTGATCCAATTATAGTGAAGAAAATGTTTAGTGGGGGATGATATAAGTTTTTGTTAGGAGATTGCTACAGTAATACAGTCAACAGGTGTTGAGCTTGGAACAAAGTGATGGCAGTGATGATGAAGAGAAAATATTGGAGATATATTTTGGAGGTTGAAGCAACTATTCTTATTGATTGGATGTGGAGTACAAAGTGATAGGGAAGGGAGAGAGAAGAAGAAGGAAGACTCAAAGATGACTCAGTTTCTAGCTTGAGGATTTGATCAATTTGGATCCCATTTACTGACATAGGGAATACTATAGGAAACAGGTTTGGGAGAGAAAATGTTCTATAACAGACAAGTTAAGCTTGTGATGTTTATGAAATCTCCAAATGGAAACAAATAGGTAGTTGAGGAAAATGAGTCTTAAACTCAGAGCAAAGGGTAGAGATATTAATTCACGATCATCACCATAACCATTGCATTTAAATATATCGGTCTAGATGAGCCCACCTAGGAATAGAGTGTAGAGAAGAAAGGAAGGCCTAGAACCAAAACTTGAGAAACTCCAAACATTTCCATTTAGAGATGGAGTATCTTTGAAAGAAAATGAGGGGGAAAATGGGCCAGTGGGGAAGAATAAAAACCAATAGAGAAGGGTAGTATGTGAAGATCAACGGAGGAGACTATTTCAAGAAGTCAAGCTGAGAAAGTTAGATGTTAATAGAGGTGCTCATTAGATTCGGCTACATGGGGATGGGCTGCTTGACCTTAGCAACTGCAATTTCAGTGAAGCAATAGGGGTGGAAAATAAGATTCTAGAGCACTGGTCTTCAAGTGTGGTTCCCAGAGTAGCAACATCAGCAACACATGGGAGCTTGTTAAAAGTGCAAATTCTCTGCTCCCCCCATCCCAGATCATTAACTCTGGGGGCAGTGTCCAGAAATCCATAGTTTAACAAGTCCTCCAGGTGATTCTAATGTATGCCTTGTTATGTTATGTTATGTCATGTTATGTTATGTATGTGTACCCTTTGTTCTACAGGTTGAGTTTTAAAAGGGCATCAAGGGATTATTATATCAAGAATGTATAAACATCTAAAAAATGTAACTTTAAAAATATTTCAGTTACTTTGAATGGATTCTGGTGCATAAACACCTTCATAAGAATGGCATGAATTCCTGCCTTTATCTTTAATCAGATAACTTTATCTTTTTTGAGCATTTTTTTAATTACTAAAAGACTTAAAATTCCAATGGCCAATGTTGTGTACTGCTCTGAGATATTGTTGAAGAAATGATGATAGTATGATATTAGAAGAAGTTAAATATACTAGAAGGCCAAAGTAAAGTTTTGAGATGATACCAAAAACGAGGAAAGTGCAATGAAGAGAGAGGGCAGTTGGAAAGGAGACATATGAAATGTCCCAAGACTCATCAAATAGAAGCACTGGATACACATAATCAAAAAGCTATGGATGCTCAGTGGACAGGAAATGTGTACTACAACTATGAGCACTGTGATAAGTTCACCTACTGGTCTCAATCAGTGTATGTCTCCCATACCACGTGATACAAATTTGCCTTTCATTTTTTAATTTATATTCAATTACCCAACATATAGTACACCATAAATTTCAGATGTAGTGTTCAATGATTCATCAGTTGCATATAACACCCACTTCTTTCATTTTCAAAAGAATTTCCTATTTCTTTTTCAATAATCATCAGTTGGTCTCAGGGATAGATTCTTGACATCTGTATGCTATATTTATTCACAGGGACTATAGGATATTAATTGTCACTAAATTCAAACACTGGAGTCACTAAGTTTTAGCTCTTAAAAAGGTAATATTGTTGACTATCTTTAAAATACAGTTTATCAATAAATACCTAAAATACTATAACTTTATTCTTAACTATTCTGATCTAGAACATCATAACTTATGTTGGGTCAATTTTCTTTTTTTTTTTTTCCTTTTTTAAAGATTTTATTTATTTATTTGACAGACAGAGAGCACAAACAGGGGGAAGAGCAGGCAGAGGGCAAGGGAGAAGCAGACTCTCTGCTCAGCAGGGAGCCCAATGCAGGACTTGATCCCAGGACCCTAGATCATGACCTGAGCTGAAGGCAGACACTTAAAATGACTGGGCCTCCCAGGCTCCTGATGTTGGGTCAATTTTCAATGAGATTTTGTTTTAATTCTTTTTTGGTTTAATTGCTTCTATAATTGTGATAAAAGTATATGTGCAATTGTATTTCCTATCCATTTCACATAACAAACACTCTCCATATTGTTACAAATAGTCCATATGTATGAATTTATCAGGAACAAAATGTCCTGAATTTTTTCCTTAACCATTTTCCAGTTGTTGAAATTATTGGGTTTTTCCTCATATTTTTTGATATTATAATGCTAGATGAGGATATTTATCTATAGAGCTTTGTTTCATATTTGGGGATGCTTCCTTGGTATAAAATCCCCAAAGTAAAATCAATGGTTCTGTTAGTTTAGATCTTGTGGATATCAGATGCCAAGAGGGAGTTAGAAGTGCAAGAGATTTATTGAGGGAAAACCTGTGAAAGATACACAGTAGAGGGCATAGGAGTAGGCAAGGAGAGCCTCAGGTCACAATATAGATCAGACACCTGTGAAAGGATAGAGGGAAAGAAGACTGGTTTGGGGAAATTCTCAGACTGTGGTGCAACTCTGAGAAAGTCTTTCCTGGCCCAAAAGAGAAATTGTGGTGATTGTTCATAGAAATGTTAGGCAGAAATGGCCAAGCCTGGTACCCTACCATATGCCATCAACTGCCAGGGAAGAGCATGGCCTTGGATCAAACATTGCAGCAGATCATGAAGGTGCTGCAGCAAAAGGCTGTCAACTAATCTTATTCCTTCCACTGAATTGCAACTTCTTTCTGGATGCTCTGTGAATTCCCCAATAGAAATGGATATTTCACCATAGCACTGAGATCATATGATACATGTCTTTCTCTGATTGCTATGGTGAATGCTGTGAATTGTGTAAAACTGTTGAATCACAGACCTGTACCTCTGAAACAAATAATACATTATATGTTAAAAAAAAAAAAAAAGAAGAAGAAGAAGAAGACAGCAGGAGGGGAAGAATGAAGGGGGGGAAATTGGAGGGGGAGACGAACCGTGAGAGACTATGGACTCTGAGAAACAAACTGAGGGTTCTAGAGGGGAGGGGGTTGGGGGGATGGGTTAGCCTGGTGATGGGTATTAAAGAGGGCACATACTGAATGGAGCACTGGGTGTTATACGCAAACTGAATCATGGAACACTACATCAAAAACTAATGATGCAATGTATGGTGACTAACATAACATAATAAAATTAAAAAAAAGAAATGGATATTTCAAGCTATAATGTAGCATCAGATTATTTTCCAAAGGTCTGTAAAAGTTCACACTATAACCCATGTTCTGTTACCAACTTTCACTATCATCAACAGTAATCATAAGTATTTTGAAAGATAAAATTGTTACTTTCATATGTATTTTTTATTAGTAATGATATGATTTTCCCCATTGCTTTGTTAATGAGGTATTTTTCCTTTCTACTGATTCATATCCTAATGGAGATGGAATATTATTATGGATTAATATTAATTACTTCAATATTTAATGTTACATGTGGTATTCTGTTTATTGTTTGCTTTTACTTTTTAATTAGTTAAATATAGGGATTTAATTTTTTAGTGATTTTTGTTTCTCACTCCATAGATTTGAAAACCATTTATTTCTGTTTTCTTTTATTTTGTAATTATTTTATATTAGACTCCATGTAAGAATTTATATTGATATGAGTATGATTTTACTATATCCCAAGTTGCCAATTAATGTTTTCAGTTTCCTTTCTTGAATAAACTTTCCTTTCTCCATTGGTTTTTGACACAGCATCAATGAGTTCAGATTCCCATGAGCCGTGTATCAGAGCACCCATTATCCTTATCCTATTATATTGGATTTCATTCATCTCTTCACCTGTGCAGTACTACTGAGGATAATTGTATTTCATTGTTATTTAATTTGCATGGTCCTGACTGCTAGTGACACCAAGCATCTTTTCATTTATTTGTTCATTCATGCAAGAAATATTTGAGTGACATGACAAAAACAAGATGACAAAGATCCCTTTTCATAGGGTAGAATACTTAGGTTTATTAAATAATAGCTTTATCTCTCTTTATGAATTAATCATTCACATATTAAAATTTTTTTCTACTGCTTTTGGTCTTTTTCTTACTCTTGATTGAATCTTCTTTGTATACTGGAAATGTTGCCCTTTTCCTATTTTATGCAATGTTAATATTTCTCCCATCTTTTGATATAATAGAAGTTTTAAATTTTAAGGTAGCCAAATCTCTCAAATGTTGTCATATCTCATTCTGACATACAACTAAATAGCATATCATAGTATAACATAATGTGGAACAACACATGATAAAATACGATATGATGTGATAGAGTGTGAGAATATTAACACTTGCTTGACCCCTAGGACATCCAAATGCTTTCCTATCCCCACAGCACCATCTGAGCATTTTTTAAAGTTTTAATTTTAATTCCAGTTAGTTAACATACAGTGTTCTATTAGTTTCAGGTGTACAATATAGTTGTTCAACACTTCCATATAACACCCAGTGCTTTTCAGGACAAGTGCACTCCTTAATCCCTTTTATCTATTTCACCCATCCCCCATCCCCCTCCCCTCTGGTAACCATCAGTTTGTTCTCTATAGTTAAGAATCTGTTTAGGTTTGTCACTCTCTTTTTCTCCCCTTTGCTCATTTGTTTTGTTTCTTAAATTCCACATATGTGTGAAATCATATGGTATTTGTCTTTCTCTGACTGATGTTTTCACTTGGCATTATACTCTCTAGCTCCATCCATTTTGTTGCAAATGGCAAGATTTCATTATTTTTTATGGCTAAAAATATTCCATTTTGTGTGTGTGTGTGTGTGTGTGTACACACATATACTTGGGCTGCTTCCATATCTTAGCTATTGTAAATAATACTGCTATAAACATAGGGGCGCATGTATCCCCTTTGAATTAGTGTTCTTGTACGCTTTGAATAAATACCCAGTAGTGCGATTCCTGGATCAAAGGTAGTTCTATTTTTAACTTTTTGAGGAACCTCCATACTGTTTTCTACAGTGGCTGCACCAGTTTACATTCTCACCAACAGTGCATTAGTGTTCCTTTTTCTCCACATCCTCGCCAACACCTGTTGTTTCTTGTGTTGTTGACTTTAGCCATTCTGACAGGTGTGAGGTGATATCTCATCGTGGTTTTGATTTGCATTTCCCTGATAATGAGTGATGATGACCATCTTTTCATGTTTCTGTTGGCCATCTGGATGTCTTCTTTGGAGCAATGTCTGTTCATGTCTTCTGTCCATTTTTTAATTGGATCATTTGTTTTGGGGGTGTTGAGTTTGGTAATTTCTTTATATATTTTGGATACTAACCCTTTATCAGATACATCATTTGCAAATATCTTCTCCATTCTGTAGGTTACCTTTTAGATTTGTTGATTGTGAGAAACTTTTTATTTTGATATAGTCCCAAGTCTACTTTTGCTTTTGTTTCCCTTGCCTCAGGAGACACATCTAGAAGGAAGTTGCTATGGCAATGTCAAAGAAGTTACTGTCTGTGTTCTCCTCTAGAATTTTGACGATTTCCTGTCTCACATTTAGGTTTTTCATCCATTTTGAATTTGTTTTTGTGTATGGTGGAAGTGGTCCTGTTTCATTCTTTTGCATGTAGCTGTCCAGTTTTCCCAACACTGCTTGTTGAAGGGACTGTTTTTTCCCATTGCATATTCTTTCCTGCTTTGTTGAATATTAATTGACCATATAGTTGTGGGTTTATTTCTGCATTTTCTATTCTGTTCTATTGATCTGTATGTCTATATTTTTGTGCCAGTACCATACTGTTTTGATTACTACAGCTTTGTAATACAACTTGAAGTCTGGAATTGTGATGCTTTGCTTTTCTTTTTCAAGATCGCTTTGACTATTCAGGGTCTTTTGTGGTTCCATACAAATTTTAAAATTGTTTGTTCTAGGCCTGTGAAAAATGTTGTTGGCATTTTGATAGGGGGTGCATTAAATGTGTAGATTGTTTGGGGTAGTATAGTCATTTTAACAATATTTGTTCTCCCAATCCATGAGCATGGAATATCTTTCTATTTGTTTGTGTCAGCTTCAATTTCCTTCATCAGTGTTTTATAGTTTTCAGCTACAGGTCTTTCACCTCTTTCATTAGGTTTATTCCTAGGTATCTTATTATTTTTGGTGGAATTGTAAATGGGATTGTTTTCTTTTTTTTAATATTTTTATTTATTTATTTGACAGAGAGAGAGATGCAGCGAGAAAGGGAACACAAGCAGGGGAAGTGGGAGAGGGAGAAGCAGGCTTCCCGCCGAGCAGGGAGCCAATGCGGGGCTCGATCCCAGGACCCTGGGATCATGACCTGAGCTGAAGGCAGATGCTTAATGACTGAGCCACCCAGGCACCCCAATGGGATTGTTTTCTTAATTTTTCTTTCTTTATTGGTGTATAAAATTTCAATGGGTTTTTGTACTTTACTGAATTCGTTTATCAGTTCTAGCAGTTTTTTTGGTAAAGTCTTTCAGGGGATTTTCCATATATAGTATCATGTCACCTGCAAATAGTGAAAGTTTTACTTTTTCCTTACCAGTTGGGATGCCTTTTATTTCTTTTTGTTGTCTGACTGCTGTTGTTTGGACTTCCAGTACTACTTTGAATAGAAGGGGTGAGAGTGGGCAACCTTGTCTTGTTCCTGACCTTAGGGAAAGGCTCACAGTTTTTCCACATGGTGGATTATATTAACTGTGGGTTTTTCATATATGGCTTTATTATGTTGAGGTGTGTTCCCCTAAACCTACTTTGTTGAGGGCTGTTATCATGAATGGATATTGTACTTTGTCAAATGTTTTTTCTGCATCTCTTGAGAGGATCATATAGTTCTTATTCTTTCTTTTATTAATGTAGCATATCACATTGATTGATTTGCAAATATTGAACCATCTTTGCAACCCAGGAATAAATCCCACTTGATTGTGGTGAATGATTTTTTTAATGTATTGTTGAATTCAGTTTCCTAGTATTTTGTTGAGGATTTTTGCATTTATGTTCATCAAGGATATTGGCCTGTAGTTCTCTTTTTTTTGTGGTGTCTTTATCCGGTTTTGGTATCAGGGTAATGCTGGGTTTATAGAATGAATAGAAGCTTTCCTTCCTTTTCTATTTTCTGGAATAGCTTGGGAAGAATAAGTATTAACTCTTCTTTAAATGTTCTGCAAGAATTCACCTGTGAAGTCATCTGGTCTGGGACTTTTGTTTGTTGGGAGTTTTTTGATTACTGATTTAAGGTTCCATTGTGTAATGGTTAGCACTCTGGACTCTGATTACTGATTCAAATTTTTTTGCTGGTTATTGGTGTGTTCAAATTTTCTATTTTTTCTTTTTCCGGTTTTGGTAGTTTATATGTTTCTAGGAATTTATCCATTTTTTTCTAGGTTGTCCAGTTTGTTGGCATATAGTTTTTCATAGTATTCTCATAATCCTTTGTATTTCTATGGTGTTGGTTGTTATTTCTCCTCTTTCATTTCTGATTTTGTTTATTTGAGTCTTCTCTTTTTTTTAATGACTCTGGCTAAAGGTTTATCAATTTTGTTTATCTTTTTAAAGAACCAGCTCTTGGTTTCATTGATCTGCTCTATTGTTTTTTTAGTTTCCATTTTTTAATTTCTGCTCGAATTATTCTGATTTCCTTCCTTCTATTGGTTTTCAGTTTTATTTGCTCTTGTTTTTGTAGCTCCTTTAGATGTAAAGTTAGGTTGTTTGAGATTTGTCTTGCTTCTTGAGGTAGGCCTGTATTACTACAAAGTTCCCTTTTAGAACAGCTTTTGCTGCATCCCAAAGATTTTGGATCATTATGTTTTCATTTTCATTTGTCTCCATGTATTTTTTGGATTTCCTTTTTGATTTCTTGATTGACCCATTCATTGTTTAGTAACAGGTTATTTAATCTCCATGTATTTTTGGTCTTTCCAGATTTTTTTCTTGTGGTTGATTTCTAGTTTTATAGCATTGTGGTAAGAAAAGATGCATGGTATGACTTCAATCTTTCTGAATTTGTTGAGACTTGTTTCATGGCCTAATATGTGATCTATTCTGCAGAATGTTCCATGTGTACCTGAAAAGTATGTATAGTCCACTGTTTTAGGATGGAATGTTCTGAATATATCTGTTAGATCCATCCAGTCCAATGTGTTATTCAAAGCCACTGTTTCCTTGTTGATTTTGTTTGGATGATCTCTCCATTGTTGCAAGTGGGGTGTTGAAGTCCCCTACTATTGTTGTATTACTATCTATTACTTTCCTTATATTTGTTAATGGATGCTTTATGTATTTGGGTGTTCCCATATTAGGTGCAGAAAGTTTACAATTGTTATATTTTCTTGTCCGATTGTTCCCTTTATGATTATGTAATGTCCTTTTTTGTCTCTTGTAAGACTTTTTTTTAAGTCTATTTTATCCAATATAAGTATTGCTACCCCAGCCTTCTTTTCATGCCCATTTGCATGATAAATGTTTTTCCATCTATTCACTTTCTTTTTTTTCCCATCTCTTCACTTTCAACCTGCATGTGTTTTTAGGTCTGAAATGAGTCTCAGCATATAGATGGGTCTTGGTTTTTTTATCCATTCTGTCAACCCTATGTCTTTTGATTGGAGGGTTTAGTGCATTTACATTCAAAGTAATTATTGATAGCTATGTACTTATTTCCATTTTGTTACTTGTTTTATGGTTGTTTTTGAAGTTCTTCTCTGTTTCTCCTCTTCTCTTGTAGTTTGCTGGCCCTCTTTACTGATATACTTGGATCCCTTTTCCTTATTTTTGCGTATCTATTACCAGTCTTTTGACTTGTTACTATTAAGCTTATAGTAACATTTTGTGCATGTAACAGTCTACATTAAGTTGATGGTCGCTTAAGTTTGAACCCATTCTAAAAGCACTAGATTTTTACTCCTCTCCCCCTACACACACATTTTAGGTATATAGTATCATACTTTACATCATTTTGTTTTGTGAATCCCTTAACTGATTTTTATAGATATACTTAATTTTACTGCTTTGTGCTTCCTACTTTTCTTACTCCTGTTTATGGTCTTCCCTTTCCACTCCAAAAATCCACTTTAACATGTTTGGTAAGGCTGGTTTAGTGGTGATAAATTCCTTTAACTTTTGTTTGTCTAGGGAATTCTTTCTCTCTCTTATTCTGAATGATAGCCTTGCTGGGTCAAGTATTCTTGGTTGCAGGTTTTTTTCTTTCAGCACTTTGAATGTATAATGCTACTCCCTTCTGGCCTGCAAAGGTTCTACTGAAAAATCAGCTGAATGCCTTATGGAGTTTCCCTTGTATATAACTGTTTTCTTTTCTCTTGATGCTTTTAAAATTCTCTCTTTAACTCTACTTTTTACAATTTTAATTACAATGTATTTTGGTGTGGAATCCTTGGGTTGATTTTGTTGGGGGCTCTCTGTACCTCTTAGATCTGGATATCTGTTTTCTTCTCCAGATTTGTGAAGTTTTCAGCTATTATTTCTTTAAATAAATTTTCTTCCACCTTTTCTCTCTCTTCTCCTTCTGGGGTCCCTGTACTACAAAAATTATTATGCTTGATGGTGTAGCTGATTTCCCTTAATCTATTCTCATTTTTTATTATTATTTTTCTCTCTTCTATTCAGCTTGATTGCTTTCCATTACTCTGTCCTCCAGGTCACAGGTCTATTCTGCTTCCTCTAGTCTACTATATACTCCCTCTAGTGTATTTTTAATTTCAGTTATTGAGTTCTTCATCTCTTATTGGTTCTTTTTTTTTTTTAATGTTTTCTCTCCCTTTTTTGAGGGTCTCAGTGATGTCCTCCACTCCTTTTGCAAGTCCAGTTAGTATATTTATGATCATTACTTTAAGTTCTCTATCAAGCATATTATTTATGTCCATTTTGTTTAGCTCTCTTGCTGTGATTTCGTCTTCTTCTTTCATTTGTAACATACTCCTCTGTGTCCACTTTTTGTGTAACTCTCTGTGTATATTTCTTTGTGTTAGGAAGGTTAGCTACATCTCCTGCTCTTGAAAGTTGTGGCCTTATGAAGAGGTCTTGTAATGCCCTGCAGTGCAACATCCCCTGTTCAGCAGAACCTTCAGGGGTGTTGCCTATGTGTGTCATGTGTGCCCTACTGTTGTGACTGAGCCATGTTTGCCTTCAGTCCAGTTGATGACAGTGGCTCTCTTTGCCTGTTATGGGCAAGGTTTGGTCCCTATGTAGTTAATAAGCCATTCTAGGGCCACCTTGGGCTGGAGTTGGGTCAGACCAGGTATTTACCATAGCTGTAGTAGAACTGAACTACAGGGTGCTCTCCTTGTGTTGTCCCCTGGGAGGCTTTCATTGGTGGACAGGGCCTGCAGTCTGACCAGATGTCTGCCCCCAGCCCACTGCTGGAGCTGCAATCTAACTGGTGTGTGTGATCATCTTTCCCCTCCCCAGGGTAGGAGTCAACTTTGGAGTGGTGCTGGCCCCCGTCAGGGCTGCTTGCACCCTCCCATGTTTATGGCACTGCTTTGGAGAGTCCCCTGCTAAGGGTGTGTTGGATGGGGCAGGTCCACAGGAGAACATGGAAGTGGGGCATGTGGTGTTAGCAAGGTTTGTGCAGGTCTGTTATGGAAGAGATCTGTAGCAGCTTTGGGGAACTGCTGAGGGCTGTTTGAGGGGGGCAGGTCCACAGAAGAGTATGGGGGGCAGGAGTGTTGTTAGCAAGCTCAATGGAGAGTGTTCAAGCTGCTCTGGTTCCTGCAGGTATCTGTGTATCTAGGCTAGAGGGTGGGGAGGAAAATGGTTCCTACCAGCTCTTTTGTTCTTGGAGAAGTCTCCTAAGGATCCCTGCCCTTTCAGTACACATTCTGAGTTTAGTAAATAAATCCTCCTGTATACCCCAGGCATTTTTCAAAGTGTATACTTTTGCCTCTATGCTGTATTTCTGTGGGGCTTTGTTATGCTGTGGGAACTCAGTTTTAAGTGTGGGAACTTAGTTTCTTATAGCCCTAGAGCTCTCCCTGAGCTAAGCGCTGATTTTTAAATTTCCAGGTGAAGAAGCCCCAATGATGGTAAAAACTCGTGAAGTGAAGCCTTTCTGGTTTTCAAAGCCAAATATTATGGGGATTTGTCTTGCTGGTGTGGGTCCCCCATGCCTTGGGTGCCTGGGGTGCAGTCTGCTCCTTTCCTTTCTTCATGCCTGTGGTATGCCTCCCTCCTGTGGACAGTCTTGCAGATTAGTTTGGTTGCCAACTGTGTCTCCACCTTTCCTATCCTTTTTGTTGTGGCCTCTTTACATTTAGCTGTGGAGAATCTGTTCTGACAGCCTTCGTCTCATTTTCTGGGTTATTTACACTGATGTGGGTATTTTCTAGGTGTATGCTTGAGGTGAGCTGAGCTTAGGATCCTCCTACCCTGGGAACTCCCTTAAGAGTTAGGCTTTTCTAGATTCCGCATATAACTGAGATCATACAGTATTTACCTTTCTCTGAGTTACTTTACTTCATATAATGTCCTCTAGATCCATCTGTGTTGTCATAAAAGCTAGGATTTTCTCTTGCGGTTGAATAATATTCCATGTATACACATATCACATCTTCTTTATCCATTCATCCATAGATGGACACATAGGTTGTTTCCATGTCTTGGCTATTATGAGTAATGCTGCAGTAAACATGGGATGCAGCTGTCTCTTTGAGGTCCTGATTTTGTTTCCTTTGGATATAAACCCAGAAGTAGGATTTCTGGATTATAGTATAGGTTTTTAAAAATTTTTTGAAGAATTTCCATAGTGTTTTCCATAGTGGCTACACCAATTTTAATTCCCACCAACAGTGCACAAGGGTTCCCTTTTCTCCACATCCTCACCAGTGAGCACCTGTTACCTTTTCTTTTTGATGATTGCCATTCTAACATTTCCCTGATGATTAGTAACATCAAGCACCTCTTCATGAACCTTTTGGCCATTTGTATGTCTCCTTTGAAAAAATGTGTATTCACATCCTTTGCCCATTTTTAAATCAGATTGTGGGGGTTTTTTGGCTATTGAGTTCTTTATATTTTTTAAATATTAACCCCTTATCAGATATATGGTTCACAAATACATTCTTCAATTAAGTAGGTCGCCTTTTCATTTTGTTGATTTTTCTTTTGCTGTGCAAAAGCTTTTTATTTTGTTGTAGTCTAATACTAATTTTTGCTTTTGTTGCTTCTGTTTTTGGTCTCATACTCAAAAAAATCATTGCCTAAGACCAATGTCAAGAAAGCTTTCTCCCAAGCTTTCTTCTAGAAGTTGTATGATTTCAGGTCTTATGTTTAAGTCTTTAGGTTATTTCTATTTAATTTTCATGAGCGGTATAAGATAGGGGTCCAGTTTCATTCTTCTGCAAATGGTTATCCAGTTTTTCAATATCATTTATTGAAGAGAATATTCTCTCCCCATTAAGTATTGTTTTTTAAAAGATTTTATTTATTTGAGAGAGAGTGAGCAAGAGAGAGCACAAGTGGGGTGGGGGAGGGACAGAGGGAGAAGCAGACTCCTCACTGAGCACAGAGTCCAATTCAGGGATCAATCCCAGGACCCTGGGATCATGACCTGAGCTGAAGGCAGATGCTTAACCAACTGAGCCCAGGCACCCCTCCCCATTAAGTATTCTTAACTCTCTTGTAAAATATTAGTTGGCTGTATAATGTAAGGGTTTCATTCTAGGCTCTTGATTCTGTTCTATTGGTCTATGTGTCTACCTTTATGCCAGAACCATACTGTTTTGATGACTTTGGTTTTGTAGTATAGTTTGAAATCAAGAAGTGTGAGGTCTCCAGCTTTGTTCTTTCTCAGGATTGCTTTGGCTATTCAGGATCTTTTGGGGTTATATACAAAGTTTAGGATAGTTTTCTTCTTATTGAAACTAGAAATCAGTGAAATGAGAAAAGCAGGAAAATTCACAAATATGTGAATTCACAAATCAGTGAAATCAATGAAAAATACCACTGGACTTTTGAAAGGGATTTCACTGAATCTATAGATGACTTTTTGTAGTATGGACACCTTAACAAATTAATTCTTCCAGTCTATGAACATGCAATATCTTTCCATTTGTGGCCTCTTCAATTTCTTTTGCCAAAGTCTTGTCATTTTCTGTGTACAGATCTTTCATTTCCTTGGTTAAATTCATTCCTAAGTATTTTATTTTTTTCTGATACTATTGCAAATGGGATTTTTAAAAATTTTTATTTCAGGTGTTTTGTTGTTAGTGTATAGAAACAACCAAATTTTATCTGGTGGTTTTCTATCCTACAACTTTACTAAATTTGTTGATTACTTTTTTGGTGAGTTCATTAGGATTTCTTCTCTATAGGATCATAACATCTGCAAACAGAGACTATTTTAATTCTTCCTTTCTAATTTGGATGTCTTTTACTCCTTTTTCTTGCCTGATTGATCTAGCTACGACTCCCAGTACTATGTTGAATATGAGTGGTGAGAGTTGGAACCCTTGTCTTGTTCCTGATCTCAGAGGGAAAGCTTTCAGTCTTTCCCCATTTAGTATGATATCAGCTCTGTGTTTGTCATATATGGCTTTTATTATGTTAAGGTATATTCCCTCTATATACAATTTGCTGAGAGTTTTTTTCTTGAAAGGATGTATTTTGTCTTCTCTTTTCTTTTTTTTAAAGATTTTATTTATTTATTTATTTGAGAGAGAGAGAGCACAGCAGGGGAATGGCAGGCAGAGGGAGAGGGAGAAGCAGGCTCCCTGGCTGAGCAGGGAGCCTGATGCAGGGCTTGATCCCAGGACCCTGGGATCATGACCTGAGCTGAAGGCAGACGCTTCACCTACTGAGCCACCCAGGAGCCCCTTCTCTTTTATTTCTGATTTTATTTATTTTAGTCTTGGTTTTCTTAGTCTAGCTATTGATTTGTCAAATTTTTATCTTTTTAAAAAACCAGCTCTTAGTTTTATTGATATTTTCTATTGTTTTTCTGGCTATTTTATTTATTTATGCTCTGATCTTTGTTATTTCTTTCCTTATGCTCACTTTGGGCTTAGTTTGTTCTTGGCTTTCTTAGTTCATTGAGGTTTAAAGTTAGGTTGTTTATTTGAGATCTTTCTTTGGTCTTGGTTTTGGTTTTTGTGTTTTGTTTTGTTTTGTTTTGATACAGGCATTCATCACTCTAAATGTCCCCCTTAGAACTGGTTTTGCTGCATCCCATAGGTTTAGGTATATTGTATTTCCAATTTAACTTGTATCAAGATATTTTTTATTTGTCTTTTGATTTCTTCTTTGACCCAATAATTGTTCAGGATTGTATTGTTTTATTTCCACATATTTGTGAATTTTCCTGCTTTTCTCATGTTACTGATTTCTAGTTTCATACCATTGTAGTCTACAAAGATAGTTGGTATAATTTTAACCTTCTGAAATTTGCTAAACTTGTTTTGTGACCTCAGATATATATTGGAGAATGTTCCATGTGTGCTTGAGAAGAATGTATTCTGAAGCTATTGGATGGAATGGACTGTATAAGTCTGTTAGGTCCCTATAGTCCAAAGTATAGTTCAAAAGTTTCCTTGTTGATGTTCTGTTTGGATGACCTACCCATTGCTATTATTGTAGTGTTGTCTGAATGACCAATCCATTCTTTTTTTTTTTTTAAAGATTTTATTTATTTATTTGACAGAGAGAGACACAGCAAGAGAGGGAACACAAGCAGGGGGAGTGGGAGAGGGAGAAGCAGGCTTCCCGCTGAGCAGGGAGCCTGATGCGGGGCTCTCTCCCAGGACTCTGAGATCATGACCTGAGCCGAAGGCAGACGCTTAACGACTGAGCCACCCAGGCGCCCCTGACCTATCCATTCTTGTTATTGTAGTGCTCTCTGTGTCTCCCTTCAGACCTGTTAGTGTTTGCTTAATATATTTAGGTGCTCCAATTTGTATGCAGATACATTTATGATTATTACATCTTCTTGATAAACTGATTCTGTTATCATTATATAATAATCTTCTTTGTCTCTTGTTTCTGTTTTGGGCTTAAAGTTTGTTTTGTCTTCTCTCTTTTGGTTTCTACTTACATGGAATATCTTTTTCCATCCCTTCATTTGGAGCCTATTTGTGTCCCTAAACCTGAATTGAGTCTCTTATAGGAAGCATATAGTTGGGTTTTCTTTCTTTTTTTTCATACAGCCACACTATCTATTGAATAGGAGAATTTAATGCATTTTCATTTGGGTAATTAATGATAGGTAAAGATTTACTAATGCCATTACATTAATTTTTTTCTGGATGTTTTGTAGTTCCTTTATTCATTTCTTCATTCCTTGCTATCTTCCTTTTTTTTTGAGTTGATGATTTTCCCTACTGTTATGTCTAGATTCCTTTCTTCTATCTTCTTTGGATCTACCATAGGTTTTTGCTTTGTGGGTACCATAAGGCTTACCTGAAATATATATGCAGCAATCTATTTTATGCTGATAACAACTTAATTTCAATTGATGCAAAACTATGCCCTTTTAAAATTCTTTCCCTTTTTATGTTTTTGATTTCACAATTTATCTCTTTTTAAATTGTATATTCATTAACAAATAACTGTAGATATAGTTAAATTTAATACTGCTGTCCTTTAATCTTTATACTAGAGTTAAGTGGTTAATATACCACCACATTGCAGTATTAGAGTATTCTGAATTTGACTATATACTTACCTTTACCAGTGTGTTGTATATTTTCATGTATTTTCATGTTACTAACTAGCATCCTTTCATTTCAATTTGAATAACCCCTTTCAACATTTCTTGTGAAGCAGGTCCAGTTGTGATAGATTGCCTCAGCTTTTGTTTGTCTGGGAAAGTCCTTATCTTGCCTTCATTTATGAATGATAACTTTGCCAGATAGAGTATTCTTTTTTTTTTTTTTAAGATTTTTATTTATTTATTCATGAGAGACAGAGAGAGAGAGAGGCAGAGGGAGAAGCAGGCTCCCAAGGAGCAGAGATCCCGATGCAGGACTCGATCCCAGGACCCTGGGATCATGACCTGAGCCGAAGGCAGACGCTTAACCATCTGAGCCACCCAGGCGCCCCGCAGATAGAGTATTCTTGCTTGGCAATTTTTTCTTTCAGCTCTACTATATCAACCTACTCTTTCCTGGCCTGCAAGGTTTCTGCTGAGAAATCTGCTCTCAATCTCATGGGGTTCCCTTGTAAGTTTTAAGCTTCTTTTCTCTTGCCTCTTAAAATTTCTCTTTGTTTTTGATTTTTATTTTATTATTATTTTATTATAATGTGTCTTAGAGAGGATCTTTTTATGTTGAGTTTGTTTGTGACCTATGAGATTCATTAACTTGGATATCCAAATTTCTCTGCATATTTGGGTGTCCTCAGCCATTATTTCTTTAAGTAAGCTTTCTGACTCATTCTCCCTCTTCTCTCCTTTTGAAACTCCAGTAACTCACAAATTGGTTATTATGATGGTATTCCATACATGAATTAGGCTTTCTTTACTTTTTTCCATTCTTTTTTCTTTGTCCTACTCTGCTGGATAATTTCAAAGTTCCCTACTTCTATCTCAGATTCTTTTTTCTTTAGATCAGTTCTGCTGTTGTTGCTCTCTATTGCAGAATTTCTGTTTGGTTCTTTTTATGATTTCTGTTCCTTTGTTAAAGTTCTCATTTTGTTCATGAATTGTTTTCTTTATTTCTTTGAACTTCCTATGTTTTCTTATAGCTCACTGAATTTCCTTAAAACAGCTATTTTAACTTCTTTATCAGGTTAATCACAGATCTTCATGTCTTTGGGATTGGCTACTGGAAGATTACTGTGATCCTTTGGTGGTGTAAGATTCCTTGATTTCTTATTCCTTGAAGTTTTGTGTTGCTGTCTCTACATTTGAAGTTGCAGTCATCTCTTCCAGTTTTTACTGCCTCCAGGAAAGAAATACCTTCTGTCAGCCTTGCTTGTGATTTGGAGGCTTTCTCAGAGTTTCTTCTTCTCAGACCTGTTCCATGCTTCTTGCTACCTTTTGAGGTAGAAATCTTAAGTTCATATGCTTTCTCTAGATCCTGCAATGCACCAAGCTGGATGCTGACAGCATCATTTTTGTTTTACTAAAAGTGGTGCTAAAGCTGAAGCTTGTGGTTTCTCATTGGCCTGCAGATTTGGGCCAGCTTTCTACACAAGCACACTAGTCATCTGCCAAAGCACTCTGTCACTACCACAGTTGGGAATGTGTACAGGGAGCTAGCCACAGGGTAAGGGTGTTTGTGGGTGAGGCACTCTGAGCACTAGGGGTGCCCATGGACCTACTGGAGGGGTCTGTGGGTGAGGTGTTCCCAACAACTCCTAGGCAGGCTTCTTTTTTTTTTAGTTTTTATTTTAATTCCAGTTGGTTAACATACAGTGTTACATTAGTTTCAGGTATATAATACAGTGATTGAATAATTCCATACATCACCCAGTGCTTGTTACGACAAGTGCACTCCTTAATCTCCTGGGCAGGCTTCTTGATGGAGTCTGTGATGTAGCTAGTAGGATCTGCATCTGCCCCTCTTTTATTTTTGTAAAAAATTATTTATTTTAGAGAGAGAGAGTGCAAGTGGGGGAGAGGCAGAGGAAGAGGGAGAGAAGAGAGAATCTCAAGCAGACTCCCTGCTGAGCACGGAGCCTGATGCGGGCTCCATGTGGGGCTTGATCTCATGACCCTGAGATCACTACCTGAGCCAAAACCAAGAGTTGGACACTTAAAGGACTGAGCCCCCAGGCACCCCAGGATCTGCATCTCTTTAATGTCCTCAAGAGTCCCAGCCTCTTCCTGCTCTCTACTTATGCAGCTCCAATTCTGTATTCTGGATGGGATGAGAGAGTAATCAAACTCCTTGTTAGCATCCTTTATAGCTGGGGATGCTGGGTATTCACACCCTCACTTTTCCCTGGGAGAGAAATCCTAGGTCAAGTATGTCTCTCTTGGCCCTAAGCTGTGCTGCCTTGGAGGAAGGGTGATGGAATAAAGTCAAGCTGTTCCTTTCACCCTCTTCAATATGTCCAAACTCCTATTTTTTGCTCCAGTGGCGTGCTGCAAGTTTTCCTCTGTAAATCTAAACTTCCACAAGGGCTCTCCTATTGTGGGTGATTGTCTAAGACAGGATTTTCCAGACTGGCTGAGAGAGACTGGAGCTGGTTCACAAACCACTGCAGGGTTGACAGCCAGGACCAAGGTCTTTATGCCTATTATGTGATGCACAGGTGGGTGAAACTCCTCCAGAATCCCTTGGTATAAGTTGCTGGATCCCATAGTTCCCACAAAATCACTTTTGTCTGTGGATGGATGCCAAATTATTTTTGTTGGGGGAGAGGACAAAAACAAGGAACATTTTATTTCATCAAGATTCTGACATCGCTCTTTGTCTCTATTTTTATGCTTTTTGTCATATAAAAATGTTAATTCATTGTAGATGAATTTATTACTATTATCATCTATTCATATGTTTCTTTGTATCTTTTTTATATCTTCTTTATCTTCTTTAAGAAATCATTCTTTACCTCAAGATCATTTCATTGTCTTGAATATTTAATAATTTTGAAAATATGTTTTTATCATTTACATCCCTAATCGATATATAATTAATTTCTGTATTAGTGAGAAAATCTAATTTTAGATTTTGGATAACCAGTTGTTCAGAACCATTTATTAAATAGCCCATTTTTTCCTCCACTTATTTGCTGGCCTTTCTTTTATATATCATTTTCATGTGTTTTTGTGTCTTTTTTGGGTTCCCAATTCTATTCTAATGGCTTATCTGTCTACAAAAATAACAACATTTTAAAGATTTATTTATTTGAGAGAGAGTGCAAGTGTGGAGTGGGGAGGGGGTGCAGAGGGACAGGAAGAGCATCCCAAGCAGACTCCCTGCTGAGCATGGAGCCTGACACAGGGGCTCTATCCCACAACTCTAAGATCACTACCCAAGGAAAGCAAAAGTGAGATGCTCAACCAACCAAGCTACCCAGGTGCCCCTGAAAATAACAATTTTGAATAATATATCCTGATATCTTTTAGAATATGTCTCTCTATTACTCTTTTGTTGTCATTACTGCCATCATTGATAAATTTTCCATCTCTCCCTTCTCTTCCCCTCTTTTTCTATCCTGTGAAAAAGATCATATAGATTTGGACTTTCTCTTCACCTATTCAGTACATATCATTACTAAAACTATTGAGGCCTATTTGGGTTTTATTTGGGGTTTTGTTTGTCTTGTTCTCTTGGTATTGTTTTCTACAAAGTGGAATACTTATTTTCCCTTACGCTTCCAAACTTCTATCAAGCCTCCAATCCTGTCTTTGGTTTTAGAACACTAGAAGCTTATGGCTTTGTGATTCTATTGTGTTTCTGGCCTTCAGACATATGTACCATATTTTTGAGAATGGACATGACTATTTTTTGTTTTAACCTGTTACTGCTATATTATTGGAAAATATGTTTGAATGTGAAAACAAACTCACTGAGACATATTGACCAGAAGTTTAATATAGACATTTCCTTTTTTAAAAAAAATACTTTTTTACAATTTTGGTTAAAGATCAGGAAACCATGACCAACCATTAGGGTTTCCTTCTGTTAAAATAGTAATTATTTATCCCAGGAGTAAGTGTCTTTTAGACTAAGCTATGGGTACAAATGCATTTACTATTACTAATGCCTTTAGTACATATGGAGAATTATGGACTTAAGAAAGGAGTGGCGGGGGGTGCCTGGGTGGCTCAGTTGGTTAAGTGTCCAACTCTTGGTTTCAGCTCAGGTCATGATCTCAGGGTCATGAGATCAAACCCCACATTAGGCTCCACGCTCAGCAGGGGAGTCTGCTTGAGATTCTCTCTCCCTCTCCTTCTGCCCCTCCCCCTGCTTGTGTACTCTCTCTTGCTCTCTCTCCAAAATAAATAAATAAATATTTTTTTAAAAAGAAAAGAGTAGGGAAGTAATAATACATTCAGTAATAATTAATAGAGAGTACCAGGGAGAGTAATGTAAGGGAGAGCTGTTATTTGTCATCCTGGTATGATTTTCACACTGTGTATATTAAATGACATTCAAAGATAACAAGTTGATCACTCCCAAGAAGGGTTTATTCATAAAAGAAAACTTTCCAGAAAAATAGCAACAAATCAGATAAGAGGAAAATAAATACAGTAACCAATACAGTAACCAAGATTTGTAACCATCTAAGACACAAGAATTCCACCTCTATGTATCTGTTCTAAGTAAATGGAAATGTAGCAAAAAAGTGTTTGTAAAAAGATATTCATCACAGCGTCAGGTATAAAGATTTACAAACCATCTAAATGACTCAAAAGAGGGGACAGATAAATCACAATGCATACTTGAGTAGAGTATTTTTGAGTTCTAAACAAAAGATACACTTAGAAAGTCTATTAGGATATTGTATGTAAAGGGCAATTATAATAACAATAACAGTAATCACAACTGACATTTATTGAGCACTTACTATGTGCCAGGGACTGTGCCAAGTGCTTTACATTTAATTATTTAAATCTCACAACTCCCCTCTGAGGTTGGGAAAATTATTTTCCCCATTTTATTTTTTTATTTTTTAAGATTTTATTTATTTGACAGAGAGAGACACAGCGAGAGAGGGAACACAAGTAGGGGGAGTGGGGGAGGGAGAAGCAGGCTCCTAGCTGAGCAGGGAGCCTGACGTGGGGCTCGATCCCAGGAACCTGAGATCATGACCTGAGATGAAGGCAGACACTCAATGACTGAGCCACCCAGGCACCCCTTTTCCCCATTTTAAAAATGAGGAATCTGAGACTCATTGAGGTTGCATGATTTGATTGTTATCATACAACCAATAATAGTAGGGCCATGGTTCATGAATTCATGTGTGTATGCATGTAATATGTGGGAAAGATAACTAGAATGAAATGCACCAAAATGTTAAAAAAATATACTTTATGTGTCATTTCCTTTTCCTTATATAGATATACACATGTGGGCTGTGGGTATGTGCATGTACATGTATATATATTTATGTATATTTTTCCGAATTATCCACCATGAGAGAATGTCCTTTACAATCAGAAATGGAAATTATTACAAATGCTCATGACCATCTACCATCTGTTTCCTTGCCTTCACCTCATTGTTGTGGTCCAAAATATAGAAAAGAACCTTTACTGAAATCTCATTGTCTTTCTTATAATAACAGAAAAGTCAAAAAAATAATGATTGAATTTACCATGGATATTACTAAACCCACTGTTTTTTTTTTAATAAATTGTATGTGTGTGTGAAAGCAAGCTAGTGAATTTCAATTGAGCATTCCACATTCCAAATGTCATCTATGAGATTACAGCACTATAGTATGCAGCACAAAAGCAACTTCTGAGACAGTAAGTGGCATTATAAATGTGAAGATGAATTTGATAGACTAGGATTTAAATGAAACATATTATGGTATGAAGTGAAGTGGAAACTAGTAATAGCACAATAAGACGTAAGAGTGCTAAGAGCTTTGTGATAGGAATTTGAGTGTACACAGTATTGTTAAGGAGTAGACGAGGGTTAACTCTATCCTCCTGGTACATTCATACAATTGCAGGGAATCATGCTTCTAAACAATAGCAAAATGCAGTGCAGTATTTGTAGAACACTACACACTAAAGAGAAGAAAAGAACGTAGACCTTCTCATCCTGTAACTTTCTTTTATCTTGGCAGTAATATTATAAAAGCATATTCATGTGATAAATGGGATGCAATGGGTGAGTGAGGAAGCATGATTTTGTGCTCAATTGAAATTCATACAATTGCTATTGTTTAGAAGAACTTCTGGCACATGATAAAGGAGGGGGTCTTCAGATGTTTGGATGAGATTATTGTGCTTCAGAGAAGAGAGTTAAGTCTTCAAAAAGAGGGTTAATTCTCCTGGGGATGTTTCTTTCCCTGATGACAGTCCATCTACCATTTGTGAGGATCCAACCAAGACCAAGGTTTCTTAATTCTTCATCTGTTGCTCTGCAGAATTTACTAGGTGCCCAAGATATATACCCCAACACTTTGTTACTTCCTAGGACTTATTCACACATTTCTATGTGCTTTTTCAACCTTATGAGCTGTTCTAAAGTGCATATTTCCTATTAGGACTCCATTAACACCACCCCCACCCAGATTGATAGCTATATACTTGTTTGACCACCAGCCTGCCTGCCAAACTCACTGAGTTGGTAAGAGAAGACTAAAAGTCAGGGAAGTGTTGGCTACACCTTCAATTTTAGGGCAGTGGTTCTCAATTTGGGGGGAGGGTCCAAAAATCACATTGAGAATCTGATGAAAGCAGCAGATCCTTCCCCCTCAAGTGTTTTTGAATACGTATATGCTATGACTCACATAAAAATTTCACATACTGTCCAGATTTCAGTTCTAAGACTTGTGCTCAAGCAGAGTTCAAGCTCTTTTCCCTCACTTTACCCCACACAGAAGAATCTTATCATAGAATGCATTGTGATAAACTGGACTGTGGAGACAGAGGGTTAGGCTTTCAGCATAAATGAACCTAGAACAGCAATATCCTGATACAAAAGACTAGGGTGAGGCCTGGAAAATAGATGGATATAAGGCCACTGGATGTGTCCTCTAGTTTAGTCACGTTATCTTGCTTGCTTTCAATGGGCTTATCCCAGCTCCCCAGTGACTGGGGTTACATGGCTGAGGCTGAATCCCTAAGTGAGACATAATTACCTAGGGTATCCTGTGTTGATAAGCCCATGTATACAGGATAGCAGGAAGTGGTTAGAGGAGAAATAGGAGTTTGAAATGTGCCCCTACCCTTTTTTTAGGATAGGCAAAATTAATATCAGCCAACTAGGAAAAAGAAACTATGGTGACAGTAAACGAAGCCTTGAAATACATTTGAAGATTCTTGGCTATATAGCTTACAGAGGGATGGTTGTGGCAGAGCCAGTGTGTACATGTGGCCTAAGACACACAATAGACTTGTAATCTGCCTCAGTCCTCATGGAGTATAGACTCTGATTTTTAAAAAAGATTTTTTTATTTGAGAGAGAGAGAGGGCGTGAGAGAGAGCACCCGAGCAGTGGGGAGGGGCAGAGGGAGAAGCAGATTCCCCACTGAGCAGGGAGCCAGATGTGGGACTCGATCCCAAGACCCTGGGATCATGACCTGAACCAAAGGCAGACACTTAACCGACTGAGCCACCCAGGCACCCTAGAGTCTGATTTTTTTTATTAAACAATGTAATTTTGGAGAAGCATACCTCAATGAAAAAAATACAGGCTTTGGAGTCAGACACAGCTGGGGTAGAATTCTAGCTCAGACACTTCCTGTGATCTCTTTGATATTATTCTTCATTTATGAGTCTGTTTCCTAATATTTGAAAAGGGTATAAATAATACCTACCTCAGGATCACTATAAGAATTCAGAATAAGTTAAAATGCCTAATCTTAGCTCTCAGTAAGTAATAGCTATATGTGATTATCATCTTGGGGCCAATGCTTGTGTGTGCCAATTTGATCCATTCAGAGTAATTATTCAAACCATTGCAACAATTGTGGTCAATCTTAATACCAGAATAAGAAACCCCCATACTTTATTCCATAGATGATGGGGAGTCATTGAAGATTTCTCTAATTTTTCATGTGAATGAAAACAAAACAAAATAAGCTAATGGAAAATTATGAGAAAGTACTTCTTTATTCTGCAAATTTAGATTGATTTAATTACATTCTGCAGGCCTCAAAACATTGTCATTTTTCAAAGGAATGATTTAGCATTTCAATGACATTGCATCCTATTGCAGCTAGTGTTTTCATTATTAGAAAGGCATGTTGTGGACAGTCAGCTTACACCTAAGTGATGGAATTTGTTCAAAAGTTGCCAGCATCACTCACAAAAATCTAAGCTGTATTATTTGAAGAAAAGTGACAGACTAGAAGATGTGAGGTTTTCTGTAAATCCTATTTACTTCTACAATAGGAGTTACAATTGGCTGCAAGCCTTCTCAGATGGCCCAGGCGGGGGAAACTGAGGCCCAGGCAAAAGGAGTGGAGTTGCATAGTAAGGTAGAACCGGATTAGAGAATATAGAATACAAACATGAATTTTCTTTCTAACACTGAGAAATGTGAGCAAAATCTTTGCAGGGAAAGTTTGTTCATTTAACAAATATATGAGTTCCTACTTATGTGGGGGAGAGGTCATTCATTCCATAAATATGTGAGTCGCTACTATGTAGCAGGCACTACACTAAGTCAACAGGTCAAATCCCAACCTTCATGGAGCTCATAGGTTAGAGGAGTGAGTCAGACAGTAAAACAATGGACACATTTTTTATTTAACTATAATTCTGTAACTCTGACACAGGAGATGCAAAGGGCTAAGAGAGATGATAAAAGAGAAAGCTTATGTAGTTAAGGAAGCCAATACAAATTACTACAATCCAAAACAAGTTTTTTAGTTTCTTTAGGGGCTGCTCTATCCAGGAAAATAATTTTCATGGCTATAGGAGTCTTTATGTACCAAATAACTCACAGTTTATTTGTATCCCTTAGAAAACCATAATGTAAGGTCTCAATGAATATGTTACCTTACTTGACTTTATATTTTCATATATAATTTCTTACTACACAAGTGGGAAAAGTATCCTCTGATTTCATTTTGTGTTTCGCTGATTTGAAGTTACCTTCACCAGGAAGTGATCTGGGCAGGTCTAACCACTAGGGGTCGCCTTGGGCCAGGGCAGCAGCAAGAACACCTCTTAACCTACGTCTGTGGCTGTAGTCGGCATGAATCCAACATGGGTGCTTAAGATTTGAGTTGGGCCTGGAAGAGTGCTGAGACTGTGGATATACAGACTTGGATGTGAGAAGAACCTTTGTTATTTGTTCCTATATTAGCAAAACTGGAGAGGAGAATATGGAGGAAGTTAATGGAGAATAACTAAAGCAGTTGGGCTGGAACATTGAGTGTGTGAAGGAAATAGAACATAAGGTTGGAAGGGTGGTTTAAGATGGAATTCTTGAAAGTCTAAAGTACCAGGCTAAGGAGTTTAAATTTTATCATGTTAGCAATTGAGAGTCTGAAAAAATTTTAAGAAGGAAGTATAAACAGAATTCTCACGGTTTAGGAAGTGTCCTAAGTTTAAGTGTCCCAGTGAGACATAATGACAGAATTGTCATAATGGCCAATCACTGCAATAGGGAATGCAGAAAGAGGAGGAGGACCAGGAGAAAGCTGAGGTCAACTTTGGACACCGCTCTAGACTATGGGTTTGATGGACTTGTGAGTCATCCTTATGGGATAGGCAGTTGGAAATGGAAATTTGGATCCTAATAGAAAAGGAGAGCTATCAAAAAAATGCAAGGCAAATAAGCTTAGAGGCAATAAAGTCCCAGAATAGAGCATAAGAACAGAAGCAGAGAAAACCTAGAATGCGCATTTGGAAGATTGCTACATTTGGGTGTAGGATGTTGATGAAGCAACAGAGGAGACAGAAAAAGTAGCCAAAGTGGTTCTGATTCTACTAAAACAGTAGATGTTGGAAGAAGGCTGGCAAAAAACGATATTTGTGTGTAGAGTTAGAAATTGACACAAAGAATAAAAGTCAATGAAAAAGAAGCTTTGCTCCCACGGTTTTGAAAGACTTAGATAGAAACAAATCAGAATCAGCCAAAAGAAGAGACACAGTGCAAGGTCTGGGAGTGTCCCAAATGAGAGGGTTCGGGAGCCTCTTCCCTGTGGAGTTAGGACGGGTCACCCTCCTAGCACAGAGTATTGCTAACCCAGGAAGCTCACCCAGGCTTTGGTGTCAAGACTTTTACTGGGGTTTTTTATTGGAGTTTCGTTACATAGGCATGATTGATTGAATCATTAGTTAAGAGGTTGAATTCAACCTCCCCTCCCTAGAGGTTGGCCGTCATCAACTCTTTAATCACATGATTGGTCTTTCTGACATGGCCAGCCCCATCATAAATTATTTCCTTAGTAAAATTTATCTAGAGGCTCAATGCAAGTCACCTTATTAGCATAAACTATCAAGTGTGGTATGTGGGATCCAACATGTATAACAAAGCCACTTCTATCACTGAAAAAGACCAAGGCTTTAGAGGCTACCTCCCAGGTGGAGAGAGAGGAGGAGAGAGGGACAGGCGGAGAGGGAGAGAGGGTTAGAACTAGGGATGGGGAGAAAAGGGGGAAGGGAAGGAGAAGAGGGGGAGAGGGGGCTCTGGATGGGCTCACACTGGTGTTTAAATGCCCTGGCCCAACTCTGCCATGTTACTTTTGCTCACAACTCATTAGTCCAAACTAGCCACGTGACCTCACCTAACCACAAGGGGGCCGTGAAGTACAGTGCCTCCCATGGGACTGGAAAGAGAGAATTAAAAAAAAAAAAAGGAAATTGAATAATGACACTGATAATTTACTATATAAGTTCTTCCACTGGGCAATCATTTTCTTAGCGTGGTCACATTTTACCAGTATTTTCATTCACATTAATTTTCTTACATGAGTGTGGTCTTTAAACCTAGCTAAAATATCATTATAATGAATGATCTTATTTGGAAACTCATGATTATTTTTATAGGTCTAAGGTCTTTTTAATGATATAAAATGATTTCTAATATAAAGCATCTGTACTCATCTTTTATTCCCATTAACCACATTAAATTGTGTGTTGAAAACAGAAATGATATGTAGCAAATTGAACACTTTAAATATTTTTTCTTTGTGAAATTATTTAATTTTAAAAGGTAAAATATAGCCATTTTGTGATATTAAATTAAAAACTTGGGCTTGAGAAACAAATGTTTCTCTTTTATTTATGAAGTAATCTAGATTGCTATCTAGCTTGATTTTGATATCACGAATACTAAGGGGAATGAAGTAATCTTAAACTGTTAGTCATAATGTCATGCAAACACACAGATAAATAGTTATTAATATGACCTCAGAAGGTAATAGATTTTTCCTTTGCAAAATAGAACTTATAAATAGATTAAATGAAATACAAGACTCAAAAGCAGTATTCAAGGCCATTCATCTGACATTCAAATGCTCAGTATATATAACCATTTCTGGATGATGTCAAGGGTATCACATCTGTGGGAAAGAATAAAAAGAACTGAAAAGGGGAAAGATGATTATTTTAGAAAACAGACTCGCTTTTGTTTAGAGACTTAGAATAGTTGAATCTCCTCCCTTTCCCCATGCCCCAGGCCTATGTGAATAATTGCTGGGTATATTACTTCACATCAGTCATCACCTAATAAGATGGCACTTCTAGGATCTTCCTGAAATTGCATCATACTTCCCCATTTACTCTTCTACTAGGAATTCAAAGAAGGAAATGCCTAACTAGTCAGGCAGCATGGGAATTACAGTTAATTTTGAAAAGACTCTTACAGTATTAGAAACTTTAATGGGCAATTCAGTTAAAAAGAAAGAAGGTATTCTCAAAATCAACTGGGCTCTTCTAAGTCAAGGGAGATCAGATGGAAAATGTAAAAAACAATTTAACAACAACAAATTCCCATGGGACTCTGATCACCAGTCTTTAGCAGTAATGAAAAGAATGATAATGATTTCCATATACTGATGGTCTAACATGTGTGAATTAGATTCATTATCTCTAAGGATCCTAATAACATACACAATAGATGTTAGGATCCTTAATTTGAAGATGAGGAAATTGAGACTCCAAATTGTAAAGTTACTTCATCAAAATCATACTTGCTGGATCCAGTGGTAGACCACAGTCACCAGATTCATGTCTGGGACCATCCTTTTCTTCCAACCAGTGGCTTGCCAGAGTGCAAAGGATAATTGTTAAATTTGGGGGGATGTTTCAAGCCATTATGAAAAAATAAATTATATAAACCTACAGGCAAATAAATTATATTTTTATATTTTTATACTCAAAACTCATAACTTCCTAATTATTTTCTTACACTTTATTACCTGAATTCTTGAGGTTATTATATCTATTGTATCTGTATGGTAGACAATACACAGTGGTGCACTGCTGTGTATCTCTTTCTAGCTCCCTATTAAGTGACATGTTGGTAGCTTGAAATCAGTCATGGTGAGAGTATTTTGATCATGGAAATCAGCAAATGCTATAAACCAGAGCTTGGGTTATTCTTCTGGTGCTTTTCTAGATTTAATAAAGTGATAGAAAAAATGTTAATAATACAGATTAAATGTAAAAGTGTTCCACACTTGTAACCATTATGTTGTGAATAGCAGAAATAAATAACATAACCTTCCAATGTTAAAAAACTATCATCCGGTTTAGCAAAAATTCACTCATGTTCTAGGCATAATGAGTGAAGTTTTGACACTGACCTTTGATGTTTCACTTTCATCTTCTTAACATAAATGAAAATATCAACCAACATTGATGTCAGAACTACATTCATTCATCGGTTGTAGCCAGAATATAGGAGTTAGGCAAACATCAACGAAAGTATTCTGTGAGGATAACTTGACTAAATAGAATTGACAATTTACAATATAGAGTGTTATATATTATATTAGTATTTGTAAATTGCATGCTGTGCAATCTTTAATATCATTGAAATTCATTAAGAATATATGTATACCACACACTTTTTTTCAGAGAGCTGGTTAAGCATTTCCCAGAACACCAGAACTTTCAATGTCATGATATTGTCAACATTGAATGAGAGTGCTTTTGCCAAAGTCACCAACTCCTAGTCGCTAAATTCAATTCTTTTTTGATTCTTTGCAGCATTTGGCACTTCAACAACTCTTTTTGTGTGTGAAGTATTCTTAGCTTCCAGAACCTACTCCTTTGCTTTTATCATAGTTCAATCTAAATCCCTCATTTTGATGTCTCTTCTATTTCCTACACCCAAAATATTGGTATTCCAAGGAGTTCTATTCTAAGGCTTCTATTCTTATAATATTCACTCTTTGACTAATCTCAACTGCTAGTGAGGTTTAACGACTTATGGTTTGATAACTTGCAAATCTGTATTTCTGGCCTAGGTATCTCTCTTAGCATTATATAGGCAAATGTGTAAATACCCTTAAGTGGATATCTTTTACGAACTGCCATAAACTGAATGCTTGTGTCGCCCCAAATTCATATTGAAACATAATCCCCGGGCGCCTGGGTGGCTCAGTTGGTTAAGCGACTGTCTTCGGCTCAGGTCATGATCCCGGAGTCCTGGGATCGAGTCCCACATCGGGCTCCCTGCTCGGCGGGGAGTCTGCTTCTCCCTCTAACCCTACCCCCTCTTGCGCTCTCTCTCTCACTCTCTCTCAAATAAATAAATAAATACTTAAAAAAAAAAAAAAGAAACATAATCCCCAATGTGATGGTATTGGGGGGGGCCTCTGGGAGATGATGAGGTCATGAGAGTGGAGCCATCATAAGGGCATTAGTACCCTCATAAAAGAAATCCCAGAGAGCTCCCTCATTCTCTCTACCCTGTGAGGACACAGCAAGAACGCCATCTATGAACCAGGAGGCTCCCTACCAGACACCAAATCTGCTGGCACTTTGATCTTGAATTTTTCAGCCTCCAGAACTGTGAGACATAAACTTCTGTTGTTTATAAGTCATCCAGTCTAGGGTATTTTTGTTATAGCGGCCCAAACAGACTAAGACCGAAGTCTTGCACTAAATACAGCAAAAACCTAATATGTTTTCCCTTGCAAATGTGCTCCTTCTTTGTTATTTTCTAATCTGATTAATGGCATTATGCAGCCATCCAAGAAATATGTGAGTCATCCTAGCCTTCTCATTCAACTCCAATTTCAATCAATTATGAAGGCTTTCTCTGGTACATCTCCCCTTTTCTTTCTAAACCTTAAGCTAATGTTTTAGTTGGGCTCTAACCATCTGTTGTCTGGACTATTGTAATAAGCTTCTAACTGTTCTCCTCACATGCACTTTTGCCCACCTGTAATCGATTCAACAAACTGCTGCCAGAGTTGTATTTCTAAAATGCAAATGTAATCATATTATTCCCCTACATGAGACCCAATTTTCTATAGCAGTGCTTTACTGTCTTTTTCACTGCAACTTTATAAGAAAAGATACTTCATGTATGTACACATACATGTATGCACATGAACCTGCTGGACACATCTGTGTGCACACAGGTGTGCATGCACACACGGGCACACACACATACACAATTGAAACAAAAATGTAACAAAACAACAATTAACTTTTTTATATGCTTGCGTTCTCTTTGGTACCTATTATTTAATTTTTTAAATGCTAGCCCCCTACAGGCCACTGAATTTATTCTATGACCTACAAATGATGTGAACCTTCACACTGTAAAATACCAAAGTAGAAGAAAAACAATGTGCATCCATGAAGCATAGCACACAAAGCCTTTTGTGATCAAAAGTAACACTAAAATATGTTTTTAAATGAACAGTAATAAAATATAACCTATCAAAATTTGTTGTATGACTCTATAACTCTAAAGCTATTCTAAAATAGTTTATCAAAATTTTGTTGGGTATAGCTAAAGCAGTACTTTGAAATCTAAAGGTGAGGTTTGACTAAAAACAGGCATGATGAAGCCTTCTGGAATGATGGCAATATTCTATACCTTAAAACTTTAGGCAACACAGATATATGTGTTTGTCAAAATTCAACAAAGAATACTCCTAATATCTGTACATTGTATTATATGTGAAATTTACCACTAAAAGAAAAAAAAAGGAACTATAGGAACATGTTCAACTATAAAAATATGCATGTTGAAGTATTTAGAAAACATCATACTAATATATGTGAACTGACTTTGGTATGCATCAAAATCTAATATGTATTGATGAATAGACAGATATGTGAGAAAGCAAATATGGTAAAATGTTAGCGGTATGGTAAAAGGTTAGTGGTAGACTCTAGTTGGTGAGTATGTGGATTTTCACGTTCAAACTCTTGTAACTTTTTAATATGTTTGAAATGCTTCTTAATACAGTATTTAAAAAATCATGCTGTGTCAAAGAATACAGACACAGAAGGGTACATACTATAAGATTCCATTTCTGTGATGATCAAGAACAGCGAAAAGTATGGGGAGAAAAATGAGAATAGTGACTGACAGTAGGGATGGGAATTGACTGAAAGGAGTAAAAGGAAATATTCTGGTGTGAGGGAAATGCTCTATGTGGTAGTGGTTACATGGACAGATATATTGATTAAAATTCACCACATTGACATTTACTATCTGTGCACTTCAGTCTACATAAATTTTAACTGAATAAAAACAAAATTCTAAAAACAATAGGTTATGTTATTGGTATTAGACATGTTGAATTCAGAGACAAAAAAGTATTAAATAATACAACAAAGAGTATTTCATGACGAGAAATGAGCAATTAGCAATGTAGATTTTAGGTTATGAGTTTTATGTGCCCAATCATATAGCATCAAAATGTACAGGGTCCTACCAGAGGTATCATAAAGGGTCTGACTCTATTGTTGCTGTTTACCTGCTGCAGCTTTCAGGCCCCAGTAGTCCTCCTCCTTCTCTGGCCTTACATCTGAGCAAGGTGATGAGAAAGTCTGGGTGCCACCACCCTTGGTGCTGGTGGGAAGTTCAAACCATACAAGCCCTGGCCCACACAAGGGAGAACCCCCACTCCAGGCCCAGCCCTTAACCATGATGAAAATCCCCAGCCAGTCTCCTTCCACGGCCCTATCAAGCCATTTGTAGACCTCCTTGGAAGCCACCCATCTCTCTCTGGAAAGCCTTGTTATGTGAGTGGTAAATAATTTCAAACACTTTTGGTGCATGTGTCATGTTGTTTGGACCAAATTCTGGGTGAGAGGGTCCATCCCATTTCTGTGGAGTGACTACTTAAAACAGGGCATGCAATAAACAGAAAGAGCTCATAGAGATATCCTTTAATTTACCTCTTTTGCCCTTGAAATGTCACATAAACAAATAAGAGCTTTTTACTTTTGCTGCATGACAAAACACCTCATTACCTCAAGTTGGAAAAATAATTTATGATTTCTCACAGTTCTTAGCGCTGACTGAGCACAGATGAGTTGTTCTCACTAGGTTTCCATCAAATGCCATGGATAGAATCTACTGAAGTCTTCTTCACTCACATGTCTGGCTCATGGGCTGGGGCAGTTGGAAAAGCTGCAAGCCGTCAATCTCTCTACATGGTTTAGGGCTTCCTCACAGCAAGCCATTCTCAAGTTAGTCACACTTCTTACTGGTGTCTGGCTTCCAAGAAGCAGGAGGTAGAAGCTGCCAGGTCTGTTCTGTGCTGTGCCTGGAACTGGCACAGTGCCATTTCTGCAATATGTTATTGGTCAAAACGGTCACAGGGCTTGCCCAGTTTCAAGGGGTTGGAGAGGCAGGCTCTTTTTTTAAGTTTTTATTTAAATTCCAGTTAGTAAACATACAGTGTAATATTAGTTTCAGGTGTAAAATATAGTGGTTCAACACTTCCATGCATCACCCGATGCTCATCACAACAGGTGCGCTCCTTAATCCCCATCACCTATTCACTCATCCTCCCACCCCCCTCCCCTCTGGTAACCAGCAGTTTGTTCTCTAGAGTTGAGTCTGTTTCTTAGTTTGTCTCTCTCTCTTTTTTTCCCTTTTCTCATTTGTTTTGTTTCTTAAATTCCATCTATAAGTGAAATCCTATGGTATTTGTCTTTCTCTTATTTCGAGAAGCAGGCTCTTTTGAAGGGAGCGTGGCAAGTCTCATTGCAGGAGAGCATGGGGGATGAGAGTCATTATTATTGCCATCTTTGAAAAATACTGTCTTCCATAATAAGGGTAAAAGACTGAATTACATAACATAAAATAGAGCTAAATGGTGTATGTTAAACTCTATAACCCGAAAACTTAAACCCTACGCTCTATTTGAGTACACATAAAACATTTGAAACATTAACCATAAATAAAAATTAATACATTACATATAGAAGCAGGCCAGGGAACATTTTCTGATCATTATAACTGAACAATAATACTTACTGATTACCAAACTAAAAAAGTAAATATTTACCCCCCCTGGAAAATTAAATGAAATAAAAAAATTAAATCCTTTATGAAACAACTTGATTCATAGAGCAAATCACAACTAAGATGTTGGAATCTCAGGAAATAACAATGAAAATGTTATATATAGGAAACTTTAAGATCCAGCTCAATCAGAGCTCAGAGGTAAATTCATATAGAAATATTTTAAGGTCGGATAGGCTGAAGGCTATAACAATGGTGCACACGTATAATGGCCCAAACACAACAGAAGTGTATGCATCTCTTCCATAAAAGTACAGTACAGCACTGGTGAACAGCTCATAGGGCTGTCCTCCTCCATATAGTCATCTGGAGTCTCTGGCTAATAGAGGTCCTGCTATATTGAATTTCTGGCTTTCAAGGTTTCCCTAGGTGTCATCTACATCTCATCCACCTACAAGGGCAGAAGAGCAGAGAGGAATGGATAGGGGGCTCTTTTTTTTTTTTTAAGGTGCACAACTCATTTTGGCTCACATTCCCTTGGTTAGAATTCAATCGCATAGCTATACATAACTGCGCCTCTAGGAAAGATGAGCTAAAAGAGCAGAGTCGACATTTATGAACGCAATCTTTTCATTAACAAGTGTTTATTGAATGCCTAATATTTACCTGTGCTAGGAATTTGGGATTTAGTAATGGATATAAATAAGACACACCATACTCTCATGAATCTTAGAGTCTAATGAGAAAGCAAGTAATTATAATAATATATGAGCTATGATATATTCATACAATGGAATATTTTCATCAAGAGAAGTAAATGAATTAGATAAGAATCAATGTGTATACATCTTAAAAACATATTCCATAGTGAAAACAAGTTGCATAAGGTTACATTTTACATGATATGTTATATATCTATTATTTAGGAATCTTACATATTAGTAAACTAATTAAGACATGTATATGAAAGAAAATACCAAATTCAAGATAGTGGTCAGCACGAGGAAGGTGGAAGACTGTAATCTGAAGAAAGCTCAGCGGACTTGCATTTGTAATGCTTTATTCTTTTTTATTTATTTTGAGCAAGTAAAAATTGCATATATTTAAGGTATACAGCATGATATTTTGATATATGTATACACTGAAATAATTACCACAATCAAACTAATGAACAGATCCATCACCTCTTATAGTTACCATTTGTGTGTGGGTGTATAGTGAGAACACTTGATGTTCGCTATCCATTCATCTCTCAGCAAATTTCAAGTATATATTATTAACTACAGTTACTATTACCTATGGTTACATGCTGTGAATTAGGTTTCTAGAACTTATTCATCTTATTGCTTAAAGTTTGTACCATTTGATCAATATCTCCCCTTTTCCCCAACCCCCTCCCCAGCCTCTGTTAACCACCATTTTTTTAAAATTTTATTATGTTATGTTAGTCACCATACAATACATCATTAGTTTTTGATGCGGTGATCCACGATCTATTGTTTTCGTTTAACACCCAGTGCTCCATGCAGTACATGCCCTCCTTAATACCCATCACCGGGCTAACCAATCCCCCCTCCCCCCTCCCCTCTAAAACCCTGTTTCTCAGAGTCCATAGTCTCTTATGGTTCATCTCTCCCTCCAATTCCCTCCCCCCTTCATTTTTCCCTTCTTTCTCCTAATGTCCTCCATGCTATTCCTTATGTTCCACAAATAAGTGAAACCATATGATAATTGACTTTCTCTGCTTGACTTATTTCACTTAGCATGATCTCCTCCAGTCCCATCCATATTGATGTCAAAGTTGGTTATTCATCCTTTCTGATGGCTGAGTAATATTCCATTGTATATATGGACCACATCTTCTTTACCCATTCATCTGTTGAAGGGCATCTCGGCTCTTTCCACAGTTTGGCTATTGCGGACATTGCTGCTATGAACATTGGGGTGCCTAGGGCCCTTCTTTTCACTACATCTGTGTCTTTGGGGTCAATACCCAGCAGTGCAATTGCTGGGTCATAGGGTAGCTCTATTTTTAAATTTTTGAGGAACCTCCACACTGTTTTCCAAAGTAGCTGTACCAACTTGCATTCCCATCAACAGTGTAAGAGGGTTCCCCTTTCTCCACAACCTCTCCAACATTTGTTGTTTCTTTCCCTGTCCATTTTGGCCATTCTAACTGTGTAAGGTGGTATCTCAATGTGGTTTTGATTTGGATTTCCCTGATGGCTAATGATGATGAACATTTTTTCATGTGTCTGTTAGCCATTTCTATATCTTCTTCAGAGAAGTGTCTTTTCATATCTTCTGCCCACTTTTTGACTTGGTTGTTTGTTTTTTGGGTGTTGAGTTTGAGAAGTTCTTTATAGATCTTGGATACCAGCCCTTTATCTGTAGTCATTTGCAAATATCTTCTCCCATTCTGTGGGTTGCCTCTTTGTTTTGTTGACTGTTTCCTTTGCTGTGCAGAAACTTTTTATCTTGATGAAGTCCCAAAAGTTGAGTTTTGCTTTTGTTTCACTAGCTTTTGGAGATGTATCTTGAAAGAAGTTGCTGTGGCCAATGTCATAGAGGTTACTGCCTATGTTCTCCTCTAGGATTTTGAGGGATTCCTGTCTCACATTGAGGTCTTTCATCCACTTTGAGTTTATCTTTGTGTATGGTATTAGAGAATGGTCGAGTTTCATTCTTCTGCATGTGGCTGTCCAATTTTCCCAGCACCATTTATTGAAGAGACTGTCTTTTTTCCATTGGACATTCTTTCCTGCTTTGTCAAAGATTATTTGACCATAGAGTTGAGGGTCCATACCTGGGTTCTCTATTCTGTTCCATTGGTCTATATGTCTGTTTTTGTGCCAGTACCATGCTGTCTTGGTGATCACAGCTTTGTAATATAGCTTGAAATCAGGCAACGTGATGCCCCCAGCTTTGTTTTTCTTTTTCAACCTTTCCTTGGCGATTCGGGGTCTTTTCTGATTCCATACAAATTTTAGGATTGTTTGTTCCAGCACTTTGAAAAATGTCATTGGAATTTTGATCAGGATGGCATTGAAGGTATACATTGCTCTGGGTAGCATAGACATTTTAACAGTGTTTATTCTTCTGATCCATGAGCATGGAATATTTTTCCATCTTTTTTTGTCTTCAATTTCTTTCACGACTGTTCTGTAGTTCCTAGAGTATAGATCCTTTACCTCTTTGGTTAGGTTTATTCCAAGGTATCTTATGGGTTTTGGTGCTATTGTAAATGGAATCGTTTCTCTAATTTCTCTTTCTACACTTGCGTTGTTAGTGTATAAGAAAGCAACTGATTTCTGTGCATTGATTTTGTATCCTGCCACATTACTGAATTGCTGGATGAGTTCTAGTAATTTGGGGGTGGTCTTTTGGGTTTTCCACATAAAGTATCATGTCGTCTGCGAAAAGAGAGAGTTTGACTTCTTCTTTGTCAATTTGAATACCTTTTATTTCTTTTTGTTGTCTGATTGCTGTCGCTAGGACTTCTAGTACTATGTAGAACAATAGTGGTGAGAGTGGGCATCCTTGACGTGTTCCTGATCTTAAGGGAAAGGCTCTCAGCTTTTCCCCGTTGAGGATGATATTCGCTGTGGGTTTTTCATAAATGGATCTTATGAACTTGAGGAATGTTCCCTCTATCCCTATACTCTGAAGAGTTTTAATCAGGAAAGGATGTTGTATTTTGTCAAATGCTTTTTCTGCATCAATTGAGAGGACCATATGGTTCTTCTCCCTCCTCTTGTGTTCTATCACATTGATTGATTTGCGAATGTTGAACCACCCTTGCATCCCGGGGATAAATCCCACTTGGTTGTGGTGGATGATCCTTTTAATGTATTGTTGGATCCTATTAGCTAGGATTTTGTTGCGGACTTTGGAATCCATATTCATCAGGGGTATCGGCCTGAAATTCTCCTTTTTGATGGGGTCTTTGCCTGGTTTGGGGATTAAGGTAATGCTGGCCTCATAGAATGAGTTTGGAAGTTTTCCTTCTGTTTCTATTTTTTGAAACAGCTTCAGTACAATAGGTATTATTTCTTCTTTGAATGTTTGGTAGAATTCCCCAGGGAATCCATCAGGCCCTGGACTCTTGACTTTTGGGAGGTTTTGGATCACTGCTTCAATCTCGTTACTGGTTATTGGCCTATTCAGGTTGTCAGTTTCTTCCTGTTTCAGTCTTGGCAGCTTATAGGTTTCCAGGAAGGCATCCATTTCATCCAGATTGCTCAGTTTATTGGCATATAGTTGTTGATAATAATTTCTAATAATTGTTTCTATTTCCTTGGTGTTAGTCATGATCTCTCCCCTTTCATTCATAATTTTGTTAATTTGGGTCCTTTCTCTTTTCTTTTGGATAAGTCTGGCCAGTGGTCTATCGATCTTATTAATTCTTTCAAAGAATCAGCTTCTAGTTTTGTTGATCTGACCTACTGTGTTTCTGGTTTCTAATTCATTGATCTCTGCTCTAATCTTAATTATTTCTCTTCTAATGCGTGGCTTAGGCATCATTTGTTGCTTTTTCTCTAGTTCTTTAAGGTGAAGAGTTAGTTGGTGAATTCAGGATTTTTCTATTTTTTTGAGTGAGGCTTGGATGTCTATGTATTTCCCCCTTAGGACCACATTTGCAGTATCCCATAGGTTTTGGACCAATGTGTTTTCGTTCTCATTGATTTCCATGAATTGTTTAAGTTCTTCTTTGATTTCCTGGTTGACCCAAACATTCTTGAGCAGAGTGGTCTTTAGCTTCCAAGTGTTTGAATTTCTGCCAAATTTTTTCTTGTGATTGAGTTCCAGGTTTAGAGCATTGTGGTCTGAGAATATGCAGGGAATAATCTCAATCTTTTGATATCAGTTGAGACCTGATTTGTGACCCAGTATATGGTCTATTCTGGCGAAAGTTCCATGCGCGCTCGAGAAGAATGAGTATTCTGTTGTTTTAGGGTGGAATGTTCTGTATATATCTATGAGGTCCACCTGGTCCAATGTATCATTCAAAGCTCTTGTTTCCTTGTTGATTTTCTGCTTAGATGATCTGTCCATTGCTGAGAGTGGAGTATTGACATAGTGTTATCAATATGACAATCAACATAGTGTTATCAACATGACTCTTTATTTTGGTTAACAGGTGGCTTATGTAGATGGCTGCTCCCATGTTGGGGGCACAGATATTTACAATTGTTAGATCTTCTTGTTGGATAGACCCTTTAAGAATGATATTGTGTCCTTCTGTGTCTCCAACTACAGACTTTAGTTTAAAATCTAATTTGTTTGATGTAAGAATTGCTACCCCAGCTTTCTTTTGAGGTCCGCTGGCATGGCAGATGGATCTCCATTCCTTCACTTTCAGTCTGGATGTATCTTTAGGTTCAAAATGAGTCTCTTGTAGACAGCATATGGATGGGTCCTGTCTTTTTATACAATCTGCAACCCTGTGCCGTTTTATGGGAGCATTTAGGCCATTCACGTTGAGAGTGATTATTGAAAGATATGAATTAATTGTCATCATGTTGCCTGTGAAGACATTGTTTTTATAGATTGTCCTTGTAAATTTCTGTTGTATATCACTCTTGGGGTCTTTCTCCTTTTATAGAACCCCCCTTAATATTTCTTGCAGGACCAGCTTAGTGGTCACATAGTCTTTCAGTTTCTGCCGGTCTTGGAAGCTCTGCATCTTTCTATCCATTCTAAATGACAGCCTTGCCAGATAAAGTATTCTTGGCTGCATGTTCTTCTCGTTTAGTACCCTGAATATGTCTTGCCAGGCCTTTCTGGCTTGCCAGGTATCTGTGGATAGGTCTGACGTTATTCTGATGTTCCTCCCTCTGTACGTAAGGAATCTCTTCCCCCTAACGGCCCCTAAGATGGTTTCTTTGGTTCTAAGATTTGAAGTTTTACTATTACATGCTGGGGTGTTGACCTGTTTTCCTTGATCTTGGGAGGGGTCCTCTCTGCCTCTAGGACTCGAATGTTTGTTTCATTGCCCAGATTAGGGTAGTTCTCAGCTACGATTTGCTCAAATACATCTTCTAGTCCTCTCTCTCTCTCCACTCCCTCCAGGATTCCAATTATTCTGACATTGGAACGCCTCATGGTGTCACTTATTTCTCTGTTTCTATTTTCATGGATTCTGAGTTGTTTTTCCCTGGCCCCCTCTTTTCCCTTTTTATCTATTAAATTGTCTTCCAGGTCGCTTATTCGTTCTTCTGCCTCAGTTACCCTAGCTGTTAGAGTATCTAGATTGGATTGGATCTCATTGATAGCATTTTTAAGTTCTGCCAATTCACCTTTTATTTCTGCCCTTAGAGACTCTATGTTGCTATTAATTGATTTCTCCATTCTAGCCTTTGTCTTCACAATTGCTAGCCTGAATTCCATCTCCGACATCTTGGTTATATCTGCATCCATTTATAAATCTGCAGCATAAGTCATAATCTCTGAGTCTTTTCTATTTTGGGGGCTCCTCCTCCTAGTCATTCTGTTGATGGGTGTTTGAGGGAATGTATAGAGTCCAAATTATTGACCAGAACCCAAGCAAGATGCACCTGTTTTCTTGGGACCTTAGGGTTGCTGGCCTCTTGTTTTTCCAGCCTGTCTTCTGCGGGAGGGGCCTGCCACGCTGTTACTCAGGCAACCCTGTTTGGGCGGAGTTGCCCTGCCCCCCTGTGGCGGGGGATGGGCTCAGCAGGAATCAGTCTTTGGGGCTTTTGTTCTCTGGCAGCTTTCCCTGGCGGTGGCTTTCCACGTCTCTTCTGAGAGTCAGAGCAGAAGAGACCATTTCCAACCCTCTGCCTCAGAGCAGAGAGATCGCAGTCTGTTCTTCAGTGAGCTCTCCAGGCCACACCGTCTCCGTTTCTGTCCGTCCTGCTATAAACTGCAGCGTCCTGGGTTGTGCGCCCCTCCGCAGCGCTCCCAGTCCTGCCTCCAGGTTGGGGCACGTCTCTGCCCTTTGTGCTTCTAAAACTGCCAGCTGCTCCCAGTTCATGCACGCACGACCCCGGGTTTCCGCCCTGGGGGCTGCCCTAAAGTCCTTTCCCTGCTGCTACAGGTCTGCGAGTCTGCGTCCCGTCCACAGCGCGGGAGGCTGTCGCTCACCAGCGGTATAGGATCCCCACGGCCAGGCACCCTCCCGCTGCCATTTATCCTCCAATATCTGCCCACGGAATCACGGCTCCCCGCTTCGTACCTCAAAACCAACCACCTGCGATATTCTGTTTGTAGAGATCCAGATCTTCTTACATCTCAGGCTGGTTTCATGGGTGTTCAGAGTGGTCTGGTATATATCCAGCTCAATTCTGGGGACCAGTTGAAATAGGGTCCACTACTCCTCCACCATCTTTCCCCCCTCCCCCCGCAAAATAGCATCTTTGAAAAAAAGTAGCAAAGGATAAAGATAAAACAAAAATTATGGGACAAACGGAAGTAATAAATTAGTATGATAGAAATAGGTCTAAATATATCAGTAATTAGGATAAATGCAAATGGATTAAACTGGCTACTAAAAACAGATGGACTAATTGGGGAAATGCAAATATATGCAGTTTACTAGAAGTACATCTAAATATACGCAAAGATTCAAAGTAAAGTGATGAAAAAAGACCTATGAGACAGCTATAAATCCTAAGAAAGTTATAGCTTGCTTAGATATATTAATATGTAGCTATATTTATATACATATTAATATGTAGCTATATTAATATCAGAGAAAACAGACATTAACACACATGCACAAAAGCATTATTTAGGGATGGTAAAGGTCACCATATTATAAATGTCTATATTCAAGAAGAAGATCAAACATGGTTAAATGTGTATGTACCTACTAAATTAGCCTTAAAATTCATGAAGTAGAATTTGTAGAACTCCAAAAAGTTGATGAAACCATCTTACTTTTGAAAATTCCAACACAGCTCTCAATTCATAGGTGAATCAGGAAAAAGGGTATATAATAGATGAATGATACAATTAACAAGCTTCACCTAATGAATATTCAGATACTGTATAATGGATATTAGGATACTGCATAGTGGAAATTAGGATATCTGTATGTATGTGTATAGGTAGATAGATAGATAATAGATGATAGTCTTCCAGTAGTTAGAAAATCCACATTTTCTCAAGCACGCATGGAACATAAAACATTAAACTTGTACCAAGCCATGCCATACAGAAAGCCTCAGTAAATTTCAAAGACTGGGTGCCAAACAAACTGTGATCTCAGATTTTACTTCAATTACATTAGAAGTTAATTAAAAATACATTCACCATATTTAGACAATAAAATATATATTACCAACTAACTCATGGGTTAACAAATTTTAAAAAGCATTTCATATATAAATCTCCATTTTCTATGAGTTCCAGTTTTCCTGTTGTCATATGACCTTTCACATACAAACTTTTTCCTTATTAAGACAAGAAAATTGCCCCAAAATAACTTAATTGCTGTGAATTTCTGTTCTCTCTCTTCATTTTGTTCCCTGAGGAATTCCCTACTTTTATTGTGAGTTCAGATATTAATTTAAAATGATGTTTTATTTTATCCAGCATTTCTTGGTGGGTTTGGGGGTGGATTTCTGTTTAGCTGAAGGGTTTTCAGAATATCTAGGGTCTGCCATATTGCTGGAACTTGAAGTCTGTACTCTCTTTTATTCACTCATATAAATCCATCTACCTTATTTCCTTCAAACCTAAATTGGTAGATATAATGCTTCACTAAAGATTATTTAGCAGATATGATCTTTCTAATTATAAAAGCATACAACACTTTAAAATACATATCATTAAGATTCTAAAATGGAAATTTAAAGATAGATGTTGGAACCAATTGAGAAAACAACCAGCATTTTTCTATGCATAACCATATGATGCTCGGTAATTCACGTCTGATCTATTTCCTGCTTTCCTGATATTTTCTAGATTTTGTCATATATTATGTGCAGTTCCTGGCTCTGGCATAGCTAGAAACATAAACCAATTGGGATTTTCAATGCTATGACTGTGAATCAAATTACTTTGTCATTTGGACCAGAAAATGAACAATAAACTCAGTCACAGTTAAGAAAACCAAAGACTTGACAGGTAACCAAACCCGCTCTCCCCCTCAGCATATGGAGATTGCATCAGAGGTAATAAATATCAAAACATCCTGCCCAGGATGTGGATGTAAACACAGGCTTAACCTTTAAACTGGTGTCAAGGACAGTTTTCTGATGTTTATGGTGTGATATGTCTTGTTTATTTGAAGAAGCCCTCTCAGAGTTACCAAAACAAGGAGAATTCGCCTGTGCTAATAACAACCCTGGAGTTACATTTTCACTCATTTTTTTCTTTGATTATTTGAGTCTAAGTTACCTAGCTGAATGAATCGCCTCTGGAGCAAATACAATTCAATAATTTCTTTTTATATTTCCCTGTCTCATCCAGGGAGCCCACGGTTGTCTCATGTGTGCTCTGTATCTTCCCAGCGTCTCTTCTCACATTGGTGTGTTGATAGAGTGACAGCCGGTTGAGCTGTAGTTTATGAGTATAAAACAAGAAATTGCCTCTCCTTTTTGACCTGACAGAGTCCTGTGTGGAGTGATATTAAGGAAACAAAAAGTCATTTTAAGACTTCAGCAAAATAGAACAATTCTGGAGCTTTTATCCTTGGATATGGTGTGTAATATGTGGTTTAGAGACCTTAAACAAATATCCAGAGTTTCTCCTTCATAAAATGTGTTCTTTACTATGCTGACTTGAAAGAAGTCACCATAGAATTATCTATTATTTCCAATTTATTGAATTTTTAAAATGACAGTGACAACCTCATGTATCTTACTTAATGTTCTCAAGTGTGTCGTTAGGCGATGCAAAAGGTCAATTTAATTTTACTGAAGTTATCTAACACAAAGCATCCCATAGCTTCATTTCCCACTAATGAAGCACTCTAGCCTAACTGGCATATAGATTCCTTTTATCAGTTACCAAAATACTCTCCCTATCCCTTATCTCTATATTAGCCTCTCAGTTCTTGGTGGCAGCAAACCTGCTCTTCTTATCTTTAATCTTCCATGGTGTCTAGCCTTTCTTTCTTTCTTTCTTTTTTTGGTGTTCAATAAGTGTTGAATTAAATTAAACATGCTTAAAATTCTACTTGACATCGTTTATTTTTGTTTCATAGAGAATAAAATTGCCACACATTAGTTCCATAGAAATCTAATTAATTCATATTTCATCTTTTATGTTCTTATTCTTCTGTTTTCTTCTCTTTACCAACATGAGGCTGAAAGTTCAGGTAGGTCTGAAGCCTATGTCTAATGAGGTGGATGCCTGGAACTGGCCTCTGATTTCATCTAGGCCCCCGTGTCTTATACTAGCTCTCTTACTTATAAGGCAAGTGAGTGGATATGAACATTCAAGGATAAGGTGCATTGATACCCTAATGCAATTGATTTATACATGGTTGCATCAAGCCAGCAGGCTGGCATGGAATCAGAATTTCTTCATGCCTCTCAGAACAATTAGAGGTTGCCACAGGGGAATAATACCTCTCCCAAACAACAACAAAAAGATGAGGGGGAGGATGCTTAGGCTTATCTTCTTGAAAGACTTGATGGAATCCATATCCTGATCACACAATAACACTGACAATCATGTGGCCTTGTGTGGGGCCAGAAGAGCTGCACCTCCAACTGGGAAAATGCTACTGCATCTCTTTCTGTACATAGCCATTTTAGGTCAATTCACTTGTTGTTACTTTTACTTATATTAAAGGAACTTGTATCATGTGTCTCTGGGTTGATATTACTGCCAGCCTTGTGACCCCTGTCTTAGCTGTTCTATATAATTTAAAAGCATGATTATTGGGACACCTGGGTGGCTCGGTAGGTTAAGTGCCTGCCTTCGGCTCAGGTCATGATCCCAGGGTCCTGGGATCGAGTCCCGCATCGGGCTCCCTGCTCTGCGGGGAGCCTGCTTCTCCCTCTGCCCTCCCCCTGCTTGTGCGCGCACGCTCTCTCTCTCTGTCAAATAAATAAATAAAATCTTTTAAAAAATTGTTCCTTTAAAAAAATAAGTAAAATGAAAGCATGATTATTGAAATATGAGTGATAGTTTTGTACTGAAACCCTGTAACTTATACAAACAAATGGGTGCTGTCATTCTTTGAATTCCTCTTTAGAAATTTGTTTTCCAAAATTACATTTCCTCTAAATAATACCTCTACTTTGCTTTAATTTTTTTATTTTCTACAGTGTCTTAATGATACTTCCTTTGCTACTTAATAACTGTATGACCTCGGGTAAGTTAACTTAGTCTCCTGTAAACCTCTTTTATCATCTATAAAATTGAAACAATGGCATATATTTGGTAGTGAGACCCGTAGTCTGAGTTTTAGGGAAAGGATATTCAGATATTTACAGAAAAGGGTCTACTATCAGATCCTCTGATAGGAAATATGGAATCTAAAAAAGACTTGCAGGAGACTAATTAGGTGACTCTTGTAATATTTCTAGGACAGATGTGATAAGGGTCTGAACTAAGGTATGGCTGTAGGGATGGAGACAAAGGGTCAGGTTTAAGACATATGGCAAAAATGTCATAGTTGTGGTTGGGACAAGAGGGAGAAAACTCTAGGATCACTGCCAAACTTCTTACTTGGGCAGCTAGATGGATGATAAAATATTAACCAAGACAGAGAACATTGTGGGAGGGGAAACAATGGGTTCAATTTTTTCAATGTCTAATATTTATTGAATTATTATCTGTCAGACCCTAAGTGCTTTATGGGGAATATCTCATTTAACATATACAACTTTCTTACTTTAGTGACATAATTATCCTCAAATTCAAATAAAGAAACTAAGGTTTAGAGAGGTAAAATATCTTGCCCACATCAGAAAGCAAATGAGTTGTGTAGCCAAGCACAGAAACTACATCTGCCCAATTCTAAAGCAAATGCTCTTAACTATTACTAGTATAGCATGTCCCAGCTCAATCAATGGTGGATACTCCCTTTGTTTATTTTTGCATGTGTCCAGATTTCCTATTATAAAGCTAGCACATCTTTATTCTTCTTGCTGAATACTCTTTACATCTTTATTAAAGAAATTTTCTAAGATTGTGACTGCAAAATATATAAACATTAAATTCTATTTTCCTTACTGAATGTATTTGAATTAATGTAGTTACATTTTACAGACATGTCCTCTGATGTACAAAAAGTAAAACTGTAACTGAAGCTTCCATTGGGATTCAATGGTGGTGAAACTATTAAGGTGATTCAAAATAAACTTTGTCACTTCCACCTTATACCTTAGTTTTTTGTTGTTGTTGTTGTTGCTTTGCATAATCAATTCAGGAGTTTCCCCTTTCCCTTTCCCCTTCCCTTCTCCCTAGGAGGATTGTCTTGAAATCAGAGGGGGCTGGGCCATCTGGTCCACAATAATCAGAAGTCTACACTGGCTTCCTCTGAGATATACCTCATATTCTTCTGTCAACTTCATTGTAATTTATTGCTGATGGTTGTGGTCCTGCCATGATCTCTAATCACTGAACCCTTGGGATCCACCCTGGGACCTTGAGTGTTTTCAGATAAGTATGTGAGGCAAGCTCAGGTACATTGGCCTAAGTCCTACACTCAGCCATAGCTACTCTACAACTCTGGCTTCTATTAGCAGCTCTCCTTGACCCAAGTACTGTAGTCTGTGCTGGGAAACCACTGTTACCCTCTGCCTTCATTCTCACTCTACAGGTTATATGAGTTCAGTTTGAAATTTGCAGTTTGTTGGGGTGCCTGGGTGGCTCAGTCGTTAAGTGTCTGCCTTCGGCTCAGGTCGTGATCCCAGGGTCCTGGGATCGAGCCCCACATCGGGCTCCCTGCTCTGCAGGGAAGCCTGCTTCTCCCTCTCCTACTCCCCCTGCTTGTGTTCCCTCTCTCGCTATGTCTCTCTCTGTCAAATAAATAAATAAAATCTTAAAAAAAAAAGAAATTTGCTGTTTGTTGAACTTGTGGGAAAGTCAAGAAGAGTTAGTAAGCAATTGGAAATGATTCTGGAACTCAGGAGAGAATTCTGGGATTGAGATGGTTCTTACAGAAGCATCAATAATACATGGTGGTTTCAGACACAGATGCTGATAATATCACCCAGAAGCCATGCATGAAATTATGAAAATGGAAGCAACAACCATGAGCCACAGTTATATTGAAAGGGTATGTACAGGAAGCAGAGTCATTGAGATAGATACATATCTGTGTGAGCTCACTGTCAAAAATTATACTCCAGTATTTCAAAGAGGGCAAATAATAGTATCTAACAAACTAGAGAAATTTTTAACAGGGATGGTTTGCATTTCCATTTAAAAAGCCAGTTGTACACAGGTATAGGAGGAGGGAAGTCTGGTTTGATACAGTTTGGTGTTGTTCACTTCATAGTGAAATACTTGGCTAATGTACCCTATGTCATCTCTCTTAGCCATGTTAGTACTTTTTTATCCTCAAAAGTTAGTCTAATTCAGCATTGAATTCATTACACTCAGACCCCTGTGCCTCAACAACTTGGATCTAATAGCTTATTGTCAAGCTGGGATGAATGTCTCAAACTGATACACTTCCTTGGCCTGCTACTGAGCTCTGGCTGGGCTGGCTTGCCAATATTGGAGCCTTTCACTCAACGTGTTTCTGGGCAATTGAAAAAAAAAAGTATTAATGAGTCCATTACAGACCAAAGACACCACAGTTGGAGCCTTGGGAAGTTGATCATTATCCCTTTGTAAACCCACCCCAAACTTTTCTCTCAATTATCCTCTTTAGATTACTTTCACAATTGCTCCCAGTAATATCATCTTTCTTTTTGTCCTCTCTACCATTATTGACCTGACCCTGACAATTTGGACTTTTCTCATTTATTTATTTATGGTAACTCTCAGAAATCATTGTCCATATCTTTTGTCTGTTCTCTCTGAAAACTGTATTAAATTGTGGATGTATTTATTGTGTTTTTGTAAATTTACTACTGCTACTATAATGATTACTACCACTGCAGCAGTAATCATCACTCACCTCAGCAAGAGCATCAGCTCTTACTCATTAACTTGATACTGTGGTTGCTAGAGGTCCTAAAACATATGTTTGCTTCTGAAATATATAACATCTTTTCTTTACTTTTTTTCAAAGATTTTATTTTTAGGTAATCTCTACACCCAACATGGGGCTTGAACTCACAATCCCAGGATCAAGAGTCACATATTCCACCAACTGAGCCAGCCAGGCACCCCTGTAACATCTTTTCTCTATCAATATTTTAATTCATGTAGGGGCGCCTGGGTGGCTCAGTTGGTTAATCGTCCGACTCTTGATTTTGGCTCAGGTCATGATCTCAGGGTTGTGAGATTGAGCCCTGCGTCAGGCTCCACGCTGAGTGTGGAGTCTGCTTGAGATTCTCTCTCTCCCTCTTCCTCTGCCCCTCCCATACCCTCTGTCTCCAAAAGAAATTTTTAATTCATGTAAATGGCATTGTGCATAGATTCCATTATCTTCTCTAATTCTTTCACTCAACTATACAATTTTTAAAAATATCCACATTGATATGTTTACCTAGTGCATTGCTTCTCACTGCTCCATAATATTGCATAGTACCTATCCATCACATTTTGCTGTTTCTTTTATCCAAAAATGATGAATTAACATTATGTTTTTGCTTCTTTTTACAACAAACTTTATTGGAATAGATGGTTTACTTGTCTTCACCTCTTCATCTCTCATTCTCTCTTGAACACAGAATAATCACTCTCATCATCAACACTGTACTGTAACACTACACTATAAACACATTTATCAAGGTTGCCAATGAATTTTGAGTTGCCAAATCCAGTTGTCATTTTTTAGTTGTCGTCTTACTGGACCTTCCAGCTGCCTGATCTATCCTACCTCTTCAACCTCATACTCCACCACTTTCCAATTCATTCATTGAACTCCAACTACATGTGCTAAATTGTTGTTCCTCAAACACATTATTTCTGATTCAATATCATCATTTTTGCTTTAGCTGGTTGTTCTGCCTGAGACACGCTTATCTCCATATAGACACACCACTCATTTCCTCCACTAATTAGCATCTGCTAAGGGCAGCCCTGTTGCTGTCATTTTCTCTTCCCTTACCCTACTTTGTTAATTCAGAACACTTAGTATTACGTGAAATCTCATATCATTACTTATTTATTCTGTTTATTGTTTGTCTCCCCTCACTAGAATGTAAGCCCCCTGAGGGCAGGGATTTTTTCTACTTCTTTCACTGTTATAGTTCCATTGTGTAGCACAATGCTTGGCTCACAGATTTTGAATAAATTTTAGTGGAATTAACTGAATCATATCACATGAAATACTCTTATAGTTTCTGCAAGAAACACAATTTGCTCATTCTTTTGTTTGCTATTTTACTAGTGTTAGTAGAAAAGAGGCAAACCAGACAATTGAATTATGATTGGCTGTTACTGTAGCCAATCATTTCAGCCTGAGGGTGTCTCATTTTATGGGTCCCTTCAAAATAAGCAATGAAACAGAAATTACAGAAATTAAGACCTATAAACCCATTAAATATTTTTTCCTCTCTATCTTCTACTTTAAATAATATTAAACAGCATTCATATGTTATGTAAATATTATTTGGATAGTTGGGGCCCTCTCCTGAGATTTTTCTATTTTCCTATTGTCTATACAGTTCTATGCCTCCTTCAAAGAGTGGAGAGATGGGTGGTAGACACAGAAGGTTTGGGGTCCTGAAATTTCTATCTCATTGCTTATTTTGAAGGGACCAGAATTAGGTCTAACCAAAGAAGGGCATCACCTTTGAATTTGGTGAGTGCATAAAAGAGCTATAAGCTTGTAAAGGACTATAAAATATTCATTATATAGTAAATGTAATGAAAATTTTACAGAAATAAAAATATAGCTCTTCCTCCTATGAAAACCTCTAATATTGAAAACAATTTATAAGCAATATATTTGCCTCAAAACTAATAGCCTTATTGTATATGTCAAATTATAAACCTAAAGAAGAAACTTGCTATTTCATACATATCTAATTTTGTCCTTTAACAGCTAGTATTGCTCCTCTATAAAGAAATAACTATCAGAGCATTATGAATTATTTAGAGGACAAGATGGCCAGATTGGCCTCCATTCTAGAAGACCTACTAAACCATATCTGGAAAACACAAACTAGTAATTATATCACTTGGTATTGCTGTTTGCATTCCAAAATTAAGCTGTCTTGTTGTTTCAGCCTTTGTTATACTAAATGCCCCATTTGTTCTTGAAACAGATGGGCCCCTGCTAATTAAGAAAACTGCTCCGGTTCATTAAAGAAATAGCAAACAACCAAATGAAGTGTCAGTTCTTAGGGTCACTCAATGTACAAAGCTTGATCACATTACTCATTTGTTCCACCTTTCTCTGAAACATTGACTAACCTAATGATTTACCATCTATTACTTTTAAGTATTGTAATTGCAAAAACCACAGCATACCAAAACATTTAAGTATGTGCAGTATTATTTTAGGGGTGAATATTTCATACGTTTTTTAAGACCCTTAAGAAGATAATTTATAAAAGTATTATCTTCATACTTGGAAGAGACCTTAGGCATCTTTTAGTTCAATGTCTTTCACTCATTCAAATGTTCATTACTTATTGAGCTCCTTCTACTTGCTGGATTTGTGCTAAATGCTCATGATGCAGATATTAATAGGACTATCCATGTCCTCAAGCTTTCAAAGTCTATTTGGGGACAGAGATACACATAAAGTACTCAAAATAGATTATTTTGCCATTAAATGTATAAGAAATTTTGTCAGTGCAGAAAGAAACACCTAGCTCTAATGTTGTGTAGGATGGTTAGATAAGGTTTTTGTGGAAGAGATAATGTTGCAGGTATACAGAAAAGCTCTTATTTTTTGTGTTTTTCTTGCTGCTACCTTGAATGTCATTTTATTGATCTCTCCTACTAGCTCTAATGGTTTGTTAGTATATTCTCATTGATTTTCCATGTAGATGACAATATTACCTATAATGATGATAACTTTATACCTTCCTTTCCTGTTTATCACTCATTTTTTTTATTTTATAGTATTAGCTAAGATACTCAGAACTTTAATGTGTTCTGGGGCGCCTGGATGGTACAGTCAGTTAAGCATCTGACTCTTGGTTTTGGCTCAGGTCGTGATCTTGGAGTCATGAGATTGAGCCCCTCATTGGGCTTCACGCTCAACAGGGAGTCTGCTTCAGGATTCTCTCTCCCTCTGCCCCTCCCCCCGCATGCTCTCTCTCTCTCTCTCTCTCTAAAATAAATAAATCTTTTTTAAAAAGAACTTTAATGTGTTCTGTGTTCTAATCTATTCAATAATGAATAAAAATTTTATTAGTTCAGGGGCACCTGGGTGGCTCAGTCATTAAGTGTCTGCCTTCGGCTCAGGTCATGATCCCAGGGTCCTGGGATCGAGCCCTGCATCAAGCTACCTGCTCAGCAGGAAGCCTGCTTCTCCCTCTCCCACTCCCCCTGCTTGTGTTTCCTCTCTCACTGTCTCTGTCAAATAAATAAATAAAATCTTTTTTATTATGTTATGTTAATCACCACACATTACATCATTAGTTTTTGACGTAGTTTTCCATGATTCATTGTTTGCATATAACACCCAGTGCTCCATGCAGAACGTGCCCTCTTTAATACCCATCACCAGGCTAACCAATCCCCTACCCCCCTCCCTTCTAGAACCCTCAGTTTGTTTCTGAGTCCATAGTCCATGGTTCGTCTCCCCCTCCAATTTCCCCCCTTCATTCTTCCCTTCCTGCTATCTTCTTTTTTTTTTAATATATGGGTAAGACTGTTGAATCATAGGCCTGTACCTCTGAAACAAATAAATAAAATCTTTAAAAAATATTTTGATTATTCAATTCCAGTTAAGTTATAGGAAGTCAAAAGAAATCATCCTTCTCACTCTATCAATGAGAAAAACCTAGATAATATGTAAAGTTATAAATTTTAAAAACCCACCAGAGAGCTGGGAATGTCTCAGTGAACAAAACACATAGATTTCAATCCCTTTCTAGGTGATACGAGAACTGCTGCTGCTTCCATCCTTGACAAAGTGGGAAGAGGTAGAAAAATTCCTTAGATATGGGGGTTAGGAGAAAAGAGCAAAACTTTTAATAGACATTTAATGGCCACAGGTGGCCTGGAGTTACAGAATAGAATTCTTTTTTATTTATTTGTTTTTTTTTTAGAGAGTGTGCATGAGTGGAGGGGGAGGGGCAGAGAGAGAGGGAAAGAGAATCTTAAGCTGGCTCCACACTCAGCACAGGACCTGACGCGGGGCTCAATCTCTTGACCCTGAGATCATGACCTGAGTTGAATCGAGAGTTGGATGCTTAACAGACTAAGCCACTCAGGCGCCCCCAGAATAGATTTCTTAAGAGCTCCCACATCCAAGCAAGTCTGTATCTGCCTGCCAACTCTTTCCTATGGGTCTTCAACAAGACCACAGGGGTATTTCAGCAAAGACTGAGTGGAGGCAGGAGAGCTGAGAAAGATCCCCCACTAAGGCACACATTGAGCATTCAGTGAAAAGCCAAAGCCTGAAGATATGACAGGAGAGCTGGCTCTTCGTCAAGGTCAGTGCAGTGGCCCTCCAAAAGCTTAGGGCAAGGCAACTCAGAAGAGATCACCCAAGGACCAGAAATCCAGAGACAAGATTGAAGAACAAAGAGAATTCAAGGCAACCTAGTCATTGTTGGCCAAGCCACTCTGTAAGGCAGAGTGATTTCCCACCATGGACTAGAAAGCTGGTGACTGCAGTATTAAGCATAAAGTATTCTCTAGTATCTTGCTGATACTTTCATATCCTTTGAAGGGGAAGTTCTGACCCTACCTTTGAAATATTTGAAATTAATGGTGAAATAAATCTAACTGAAATTGAAGAAAAAGCTCATACTCATGTCAACTATAGATTCGAAAGATTTAATTCCCCACCTCTAATGCATTTAGTGACTCAACAGAAGAGATATCTCTTTCCTGGGAAAAATATTTACTTTAGAGTCTTTTATATTCTCTCTTTTTTTTTTTTTTTAGTGTAGGCTCCACACCCACTGTGGACCCCAACATGGGGCTAGAACTCATGACCCTGAGATCAAGACGTGAGCTGAGATCAAGTCAGATGCTGGGGCACCTGGGTGGCTCAGTCGGTTAATCATCTGCCTTCAGTTCAGGTCATGATCCCAGGGTCCTGGGATCGAGCCCCGCATCGGGCTCCCCGCTGAGTGGGGGGAGCTTTTCCCTCTCCCTCTGTCTGCCACTCCACCTGTTTGTGCTCTCTCTCTCTCTCTCTGCCAAATAAATAAAATCATTAAAAAAAAAAAAGAGTCAGACACTTAACCAATTGAGCCACCCAGGCACTCTTCTACTGTGTTCCTTTATATGCAATATCCAGAACACAATAAATTATGAGAAATGTTAAAAGCAGTAAGTTATAACCCATGATCAAGAGAGGAAATAGTCAAAGGGAGCATACTCAGAGATGGTTATAGGTTGGAGTTATCAAGTAGGAGCTTTACAATGTCTATGATAAATGCATAGAATATTTATTTGAAAAGGTGAACATATGATAACAGATAAAGAATTTCACCAAAGAGATGGAAAGTATTATAAAAACCTTCAAAATGAAAATGCTAGGATTAGAAAATATAAAATCAGAAGTGGAGAACTTATCCCATGGGATTAATAACAGACTGGACACAGTACAAGAAATTGTTCAGTATGAAGAGAGACTTCCATAAGAATGATCATAGCATCAATATTCATAACCATCAAAAATAGAGAACAACCCAAATGTCAATCAGTTGGGAAATGTATAAACAAATTGTGGTATATTAATATTTAAAATTACAACCAAAATAAATAAGAATGAACTGTTCCATGTAACATGGATGAATCTCAAAAACATGCTTAGTTAAGGCAGACACCAAACAGTACATACTGTTTTCCCATTTGTATCAAGTCCCTAAGAGACAACTCTAATCTATACTGATAGAAATTAGAAAATGGTTGCCTATGGGGATTGATGGGAAAAAAGACAAGGGAACTTTCTGGGATGAAAGAAATATTCTCTATATATATTTTGGGGGTGGGATTATATGTGATTATAAACTTTAACAAGAATTGGACACTTAAGATCTATGCATGTTATTGTATGTAATTTAAACCTCAATCATTAAATATATATTCTTATAGTTGAGGCTATATAACAAAGAAATACCAACATATAGTGGCTTACATAAAGCCAAAGTTTATTTTTCTCTCATTTAACAGTTCAGTTGTTCTGAACTGGAGGAGGTACTCTGCTCAAAGTAATCACTCAGGGAACAACATTCATATGTTCTTTCTGCTCTGACATTCCCTAAAGTTGCCTTCAACTGCATGGTCAAAGCAAGGTTGCTGCTATGTCCATGTTCTAGTTCATGGGTAGAAAAAAATGGCCATGGAAGTTTGTTTTCTTTGAGATGATCCAGAAATCAAGCACATGACTTCCATCTCCATTCCAAAAAGTCAACATTAGTCACATGGCCTCTCCTACCTGAACACTCATCATCTAAGAGTTAAGGCAAGGGAGCTGGAAGGGCATTAGGAAAAAGAAGGTAAAATATAGTCACTTAAAAGAGTGGGAAAGAGGGGCACCTGGGTGACTCAGTCAGTTAAGCATCTGCCTTCGGCTCAGGTCATGATCCCAGAGTCCTGGGATCGAGTCCCGCATTGGGCTCCCTGCTCAGTGGGGAAGCCTACTTCTCCCTCTCCCACTCCCCCTGCTTGTGCTCCCTCTCGCTGTGTCTCTCTCTGTCAAATAAATAAATCTTTAAAAAAAAAAAGAGTGGGAAAGTAAAACTGAATGGGGAAAAATGTATGGCTTTAGATGGCATTGAAGGCCCACTTGAGGTTTGCAATTAGGAATTTCAAGTGAGATCAGCTAACAAATTTGTTCTGTTTCTAGCCACGTTCAGTTCCACCATACACACATGGAAGAGCCTGAGAGTTTTATTCAACCAGGGGTGCTTTGCTAAAGAAGTATAATAAAGTGAGAGAGGAACAAGGCAATTGTGAGTGTGTGCATGGGAGTGATTATAATGACTGACCACTTTACAGATGAATAAATAGTATCATAGAAGGTCAAGGATACATCCAATGTCATGAACCTACAAATGTGTGGAGCCAGGGGTTAAACCCAGGTCACCTGATGACAATTTCTGTGCTTATTATATTGTAGCACAGAGAATCCTTGCTTTAAGTCAGAGCTGAACAACACAATTTGATGGATCAAATAACACCTATGTATCAGGGAAGTAGATGTACAACTCTACACAATAGTAATCAACTGACTTCACAATTAAGGAGAAAATAGTATTTAAATGGAAAAATACGTGAATGATATAAAATAAACTAAAACAACTCCCTGATGGGTCTATCCAGGTAAGGCAAATTTATTTAAAAGGTGCTTTGTTATCATTGAGTGACTAGAGGAGTCCAATCACTTAATTTTGTAAATGAAGAGGCTGAGATCTAGAAACTATAAAGCACCACCTGAACTAGAGCAAAGGTTTCATGATATCTAAGCTATCATTCTTTACATTACACCATGCAATTTCAGAGGGTTTAGATGTAGTCCTGCCTAATGCCAAGATGATAGGACAGATGACCTCCTGACATTGCCTTTATTCTTTTAAGATATATTCCCTGCTTCTAAAATACCTGCCACAAGATTATACACACTATAATATCTAAGTAACACTATTATCTTAGCCTCTTTTTTCTCAGATTTATTGAGGTGTAAATGATAAAAAATTTTATATATTTAAGGTGTATAATGTGATGATTTGATATCTGTATACATTGTGAAATGCTTACCACAGTAATTTATCTTAGCCTCCTCATGACTCTTTGTATCCTTTATCCTAAAGTCTCATGGAAACTAAGAATTCACTGTATTAATTTGACTGTTTTGAGAAAAATTGAGAAAAATAAATAAGGGATAATGATTTTAGCTAAGATTATAACAGAAAAGGTAGTGAGTTCTCCAGAATCTCCTAAGTAATTTTCTACTGAAGAAATCTGAAGATGAGCTTAAGAACTGTAACTGGTAGGCAGTGCTTATTGAAATTTTTCTTACATTGCTGAATAATTTCACATTACTTAGGCTGTGTCATTATGTATTTCTATCACAATAGGGGGAAAACATTAAACTAATGAACGTCGTGCCTCGTTTGTCAAGATCTGAGTCACTGGCATGAAGCATCTTTCACTGTAAATGCAATTTGGGAGATTCAACCATACTTCTCCTATCTGAAAATACCCAAGTGGTTAGTACTGAGCCATTTTACTAATACATTGAACATTAAAAATAATTTGACATATGGGAAAGCTATTCAAGACTAGATGATTAAAAAGGAAGACTAAATGAGAAACTGAATGTTTTATTTGTACAAACCACAGTTTTTCCTTTTGTAAAGAACAGCAGGACTTTTTTGAAAATGGGTACTTTTAGAATGTCATATTGTATAAAATGTTATGAAGAAATCAATTTCCGTTTTCCTAGACACATCTTTCAAGATGCTTTTACAAGCATCATGTGGGTGTCCTTTATTGTAAACACCTTAGGACATGAAAAAATCAATGTACACAGTTTAAGACAATGAGCAATCTGGCTAATCCATATTTGGAGTGTCAAACTATTGGGGCCAGGAAAAAATTCAGGGTAGGGGAGGTTCAAAACAAAACAAAACAAAAACAAAAACAGTGAATGAAGGAAGAAGCAGGTGTCAGACTTTCCTTTTTCCATTCCTGTTTACGAAATTAGGAACTCCAACTTCCATTAGGAAAAGAGAAGAGAAGTTAAGCCTAGGAAAATGGGAAGGGGCATTGGTTTTATAGGATTCATGTAGTTTTTCCTGTTAGATATTGGGTATGAATTTTTGAATACTAGAATATATGCCTAACATCCTGAAACATGTATAGACCTGGAAGAAAATGGAGTTGAGACCTGCTTGGACATCAGTTCACCAAGGTTGGGTGGTCTGGATACAACGACTGATTCTTAAGGTCTAAGTGGCACACTATGCAGGGGCGGGGTACAAGAGTCTTTTATATTAAATGTAATCCTGTGATACTTCTGATGATTCCCACCTCCTGGTATTCATGCCTTTCTATAATCCCTTGAGGGTGGGCAGAACCTGTGACTTACTTCTAACCAATAGATTATGGCAAAGGTGATGGGATGTCACAACTGTGATTGTTACATTATGTAAGACTCACATCGTCTTTATCCATTCATCCATTCATCAATTGATGGGCATTTGAGCTATTTCCATATCTTGGCTATTGTAAATAATGCTGCTGTAAACATCAGGGTGCATGTATCCCTTTGCAATAGTGTTTTTGTATTCTTTGGGTAAATACCTAGTAGTGCAATTACTGGATCATTGGGTAGTTCTATTTTTAACTTTTTGAGGAACCTCCATACTCTTTTCCACAGTAGCTGCACCAGTTTGCATTCCCACCAACAGTGCACTAATGTTCCTTTTTCTCCACATCCTTGCCAACACTTGTTTCTTTTGTTGTTGATTTTAGCCGTTCTGACAGGTGTGAGGTGATAGTTCGTTGTGGTTTTGATTTGTATTTCCCTGATGATGAGTGATGTTGAGCATCTTTTCATATGTCTGTTGGCCACTGGGATGTCTTCTTTGGAGAAATGTCTGTTCATGTCTTCTGCCCATTTTTTAAATTGGATTATTTGTCTTTTATGTGTTGAGTTTTATAAGTTTTTTATATGTTTTGGATACAAACCCTTTATTGGATAGGTCATTTGCAAATATCTTCTCCCATTCCATAGGTTGCCTTTTAGTTTTGTTGATTGTTTCCTTCACTGTGCAAAAGCTTTTTGTTTTGCTGTAGTTCCAATAGTTTACTTTTGCTTCTGTTTCCCTTGCCTCAGGAGACAGATCCAGAAAAAAAGTTGCTATAGCCAATGTCAGAGAAACTACTGCCTGTGCTCTCTTTTAGGATTTTTATGGCTTCAGGCCTCATATTTAGGTCTTTAATCCATTTTGGGTTTATTTTTGTGCATGGTGAAAGAAAGTGGTCGTTTCTTTTGCATGTAGCTGTCTAGTTTTCCCAACACTGGTTTTTGAAGAGACTATCTTTTTCACATTGCATATTCTTCCCTGCTTTGTTGAAGATTGATTGACCACATAATTGTGGGTTGACTTCTGGATTTTCCATTCCATTCATGAGCAGGCTATTAGTCTATGTGTCTATTTTTGTGCCAGGACCATACTGTTTTGATTACTACTGCTTTGTAATATAGCTTTAAGTCAGAAATTGTGATACTTCCAGCTTTGCTTTTCTTTTTCAGAACTGCTTTGGCTATTTGGGTTCTTTTGTGGTTCCATATAAATTTTAGAATTTTTTTTTTTTGTAGTTCTGTGAAAAATAACAGTCTACAATCTAACCATTATACTATGGTGTATCTCATGACACAGACATTAGAGTAGCCATGCTCTGGATGTACTGACCCACCATGCTGGGACTATAGGCACTGCTCTAGGCCAATGTTTTGTCTTGTCTTTTTTAAATACTGAGATCTCTATGAGGATTGTTTTATTTCCATTTTAATAATTTAAAAATATTAACAAAAGCATATTATGAATTGTTTGGATTATTACCTTTGAAAGAGTTCTGCCCATGTACCAGTGTCCCTGCATTTCCATTTGTGTTAAAGGGCACTAAATGACCACCTAAAGTAACATCCTTTATATTCTATTGCACTTTTTCTCAAATTATGATCCACAGACTCTTGGGAATTAAGCTAACTTGCCAAGTTTATAAAACACTCACCTGGCCTAGGATGAAGGACTATTATAAATAAATCATAAAAATGGGACATTATGTACCAGACTTAAATTCAGAGTAGACTTACAGTATCCTGTGGGCATGGTACACAGGATAGGTACTTTGGTCAGAAGTATGAGGTAGGGATATACAATCACCACCTCTGGCAACCGGGGGTGCCTGGGTGAAAGAGTGAGTGAGGATGTGCATATGCACACCTGCACACACACTTGTACCAAGAAGTATTTTGAGGGGTGCCTGGGTAGCTCAGTTGGTTAAGTGTTCAACTTGATTTTGGCTCAGGTAGTGATCTCAGAGTTGTGGCCTCTGTCTCCACACTGGTGGTGGAGCCTGCTTGAGATTCTCTCTCTCCCTCTCCCTCTGCTCCTCCCCCAGCTCGTGCATGCTCTCTCTCTAAATAAATAAATAAAATCTTTTTTTAAAAAAAGAGAAGTATTTTGATTATAGGGAGGAAGAAATGTAACTTTGGGGATAAGAGGAGGAGAAGGGATTAGGAATGTTTCTGAGGAATGATGCCCTAGTGTAAGTCTGGTTGTCAACACTGAGGAAGCAATACAAGAATCTAACCAGCTTAACTGGAACCCTGGATATGGGAGGATGATTTAATTGTGAATACCAGACCTATTTTACTCAAGGCCTGGAGCAGCAGCATCACAGGGGAGCTTATCAGAAATGCAGATTCTCAGGCTTACCCCAGACCTATTGAATCAGCATCTGCATTTTAATATATTAAAAAAACAGATTTTGGACATCTAACATCAGTGCTTATAATTTAATACATCTGAGGTGAAGTATTTCTAGTAAGTTCTCATATGATGCTGATCCTTACACTGCTGGTCCATGCACTGTACTTTGAGAACCACTGCCCTCATATACGGGGGCTGGAGAGAGCAAGATAGAGGGTGTAGATATACTTTCTACCTTATTCAAGATTCAAACAGAAGATGAAATGGGCTTGAGCCTGCAGGTGGAGATTATCAGTTGGTTCAGCCTTGAAGAGCTAGCAATATAATTTCTTCCTATACATGAGCAGGCCTTGTACATTATTTTAGTAATTCCTGGACACCCTGTACTAGTCAAGGGTTCTCCAGAGAAACAGACCCAATAGGATGTGTGTATATGTGTGTATATATCCATCTGGAGAAAGAGAGAGAAAGACATTCATCAAGAATTGGCTAAGACAATTATGGAAGCTAAGAAGTCCCAAGATCTGCAGTCAGTAAGCTGGAGACACAGGTAAGCTGATGCAATTTCCAGTCTGAGTCCAAAGGCCTGAGAACCAGGAGAGCCAATGGTGTAAGTTCCATGCAAAAAGCCAGCAGGCTGGAGACCCAAGAAGAGCTGGTTTCAGTCTGAGTCTGAAGACCAGTAAAGACCAGTGTCCCAGCTGAATAATCAGGCAGGAGGAGTTTCCTTTTACTGGGCCTTTTTTGTTCTATTATAGTCTTCAAGTGATTGAATGAGGCCTAACCACATTATGGAGGGCAAGTTGCTCTATTCAGTCTACCAGTTCAAATGTTCATCTAATCAAGGAACACCCTCAGAGACATACCCAGAATTATGTTTGGCCAAATATCTGGGCACCTTGTGGCCCAGGGAGAGTGAGATGTAAAATTAAGCATCATCCATCCATAGTTTTGGTTGCTACTGTGAATTTTTTTTTTTTAATTTTATTATGTTATGTTAGTCACCATGCAATACATCATTAGTTTTTGATGTGGTGATCCACGATCCATTGTTTTCGTATAACACCCAGTGCTCCATGCAGTACATGCCCTCCTTAATACCCATCACCGGGCTAACCAATCCCCCCTCCCCCCCTCCCCTCTTAAACCCTGTTTGTTTCTCAGAGTCCATAGTCTCTCATGGTTCATCTCTCCCTCCGATTTCCCCCCTTTCATTCCCTTCCTGTGAATTTTTAAATCATTATTACCTTGTTTAATTGGCTGTGGTGGCTATATAATATAGAAACATTTTTGGTGCCTTGATCTTGTGTGTATAAATTGCTGACAAAATCTTCTTCCTAAAATTTATTTTTTTAAAGATTTATTTATTTATTTATTTGAGAGTGAGAGAGAACATGAGAGGGGGAAGGTCAGAGGGAGAAGCAGACTCCCCGCAGAGCAGGGAGCCTGATGTGGGCTGGATCCCAGGACTCCGGGATCATGACCTGAGCCAAAGGCAGAGGCTTAACCAACTGAGCCACCCAGGTGCCCCCTTAAAATTTATTTTGTAGATGTTTTTGTATTTTCCATGTAGACAGTCATATCATCTAGAGATAACTTTCTTCCTTTCTAAACAATACACACCTTACTGCTGCTTCTTCCCTGAGATTGTAGACTGGTTAGAAGTACTGAATTTGTGGGGCGCCTGGGTGGCTCAGTTAGTTAAGCGACTGCCTTCGGCTCAGGTCATGATCCTGGAGTCCCAGGATCGAGTCCCGCATCGGGCTCCCTGCTCAGCAGGGAGTCTGCTTCTCCCTCTGACCCTCCCCCCTCTCATGCTCTGTCTCTCTCATTCTCTCCGTCTCAAATAAATAAATAAAATCTTAAAAAAAAAAAAAAAAAAAAGAAGTACTGAATTTGTAGCTAACTTCCTTTCCTGGTTTCAGTTATAGCTATGAAATGTATGGAATAAACTTAAGTTATCTCATATCTCTGGATCTCAATTTCATCATGGTAGTTAGCCCTAGCATGTATCTTCATACTGGTTGTCCCTTGAAGAATTGTTGTGAGAATTAAGAAAATCTTGATGGAAAGTACTTATAATTTCTCTGGCTTTTATGTCTCCCTTTCTGACACAAGGGCACTTTTCCTTCTTTTAAACTTAGCTACATATTAAATAATTTCTGTTAAATCTTATCCAGCATTTCTGTGTTTGTAGCAGGATAGGGCCTATTGGCATCAGCTCATTTCTCCAAACTCCAGGAAGTCGTCTAGGTCAGTTTTCCTAATGTTGTAATCTAAGTATGACTTGTACCAAGTCACCTGGGATGCTTGTTTAAAAAGGCCTATTCCTGGACACCCTAGGCCAGACCAACTAAAATAGATATGACTCTGAGAAATCTGCATTTTAAATGAAAACACAGCACCTTTGCACATTAACGTTTAGCAGCCACCTTTCTGAGATTTCCAAATTAGTGCTCTAGGACAGAAAAGACAACCAAAGCCTTCCTGGGAGTAGAATGCCAATTTTATAGCTTTCTTCACTGGATTTCCATATGTATAAATCCTCAGTCTCACAAATGTAAGGGGAAATCCTCAAAATGCTAGAGTAATTGTGCTTTTTACCTGAATTTCAGAGCATTGTTGACTTTCTGATTCTGCTTGCCTTAATAATGAATTCTTAAGTGGTGGAGTGCCTGTTCTGTGCACTTCCCTAGCAGAGTGGAAACAAGCAAGGCGATTTCAAGCAGAGCACAGAGACATTGAACGACAAATCTGGTTTAGTTTAGGTGAAGAAAGGGAGGGATTTTCCACTTTAAGTTTACTGGAGGCTGTAGTGATGACACTATATTCCATCGGTTTGAAAAGCCTTCTTAAACCAATTAAATGTGGCATATTTTGATTTAGCTTCCAATAAGTTTAGACTGTGTAATTCAAAGTTTTTCTTTTTCAGGAGACATTCTCTACCACATTATAGTTTAGTACCTAACCCAGTGAGTTCAGTGGTTGCTAAGGGACTATTCAATGCATGTTTGAACTATCAAAGCTGTACCTTCAATTGACAAAGAGTTAAGGTTAAGAGATACAATCAGGCAGCTGGGATATGTTCTCCTGAATGTAAAAGGATGATCACAGGGTTGAGTACAGAGGCATAGTGTTAATGAGTGGTTTTTTTTCCCCTCTCTTGACAAATTGAAATAAAGAATCAGGTATGCTTGGCATTCAGCTAACTAATTTTGAACTTTGGGAAAGAAACTCAGCATCCTGTTACTGATTGTTTGAGGAACTGAGGTCTTTATCAATAGAGGGAAGATTCCTCCTGCACAGGCAACAGCTGAGAACAGTCATATAATTGAGAGAAGGAGGCCAAGAAACATCTCTGAGGGGATTGGGATGTGCAGGAGGCAATGATATTTCTTATACATAAGGAAGTTTCCACTGGCAGAAGAGTCTTGCCCCATCCTGATCTCAGAGAGACTCTATATAAACTCCCAATTCTTTTTTTTTTTTTTAAGATTTTATTTATTTATTTAACAGAGAGAGACACAGCGAGAGAGGGAACACAAGCAGGGGGAGTGGGAGAGGGAGAAGCAGGCCTCCCGCTGAGCAGGGAGCCCGATGCAGGGCTTGATCCCAGGACCCTGGGATCATGACCTGAGCCGAAGGCAGACGCTTAACCATCTGAGCCACCCAGGCGCCCTAAACTCCCAATTCTTACCAAGTATTCTGAAGATTGAACACAAGTCACCCCTGCCCATTCACTAGGTACCAGCAACTAACAAAAAACACACACACATACACACACAATCTCTCTCTCTCTCTCTCTCTCTCTCTCCCTGCCCCCTCCTATTTACTCAGAGTCTAGGTGAATGAAATAACAATTTCCCAAGTGTAGCATCCCTCAGCAGGGCCAGTTCTTAGGACCTCTTGACATCTATTTTTGAACTACAAAAACTTTTCACAGAAAATTAGCCAAATATGTCAGGACTAAAACCATTCTTGCAAAAAGTTTAAACTATTTTAAGGAAAGTGGTAGAGTTAGAATAAACGTTCTATTTAGGAAAGACAGTGGTTATATTAAGTAGTGGTTGATATGAAGGATTAGCAAGTAAAATATTAAATTGGCCTTAGGTATGTCGATTCTTTTAATCTTGCTTTAGATCATAACCTATTAGGTCAATAGTATTTATTAATGAGCAATTTTAATAAAGAAGCATTTGGATATTTTCAGAAAAATAGAAAGCAAAACTGAGTTTGAAAGTATACCAAATATATGTAATACATTTTACCCATTTAAGTAACTAGGGAAAGAGAGAGGCAAAACCATAAAATTTCTTGCTTAGCAACAGATTGGCAGTTAATCAGAGTCCAGGTTCCCAGGTTTTCATCCCACTGCCTATATTACACTATGTTTTTTAATCTTTCATTCATTTTATTTTGCCTGTGAAGAAACTAGTTGCTTAGAGCTTGAAGCCATTACCAAGGCACTCCTATTTATCATAAAGCATAATCTAAATATCGTCTAAGCAAAAGAAATAAAAGGGATCCAAACCGAAAACGAACAAGTTAAATTGTCTCTGGTTGAAGATGACATGATCTTATATATAATAAACCCCAAAGACTCTACAAAGAAATTCTTAGAATAAATGAATTCAGTAAATGTGCAAGACACAAAATCAGTGTATTACAATCCATTGTGCTTCTATACACCAACAACGAACTCTATGAAAAAGAAATAAAGAATGCAATCCCATTTACAATAGCATGAAAAAGAATAAAATCCATAAGAATAAATTTAACTGAGGTAAAAGGTCTATACACTGAAAACTATAAGACGTTGATGAAAGAAACTGAAGAAGACACAAGTAAATGGAAAGATATTTGTGTTCATGGATTGGAGGAATTAACATTATTAAAATGTCCATAGTACCCTAAGTGATCTACAGACTCAGTGTAATCCCTATCAAAATTCCAATGGCATTTTTTATAGAAATAGAAAAAAATAATCCTAAAATTCATATAGAACCACAAAAGACTGAAGTAGGCAAAGCAATCTTGAGAAGGAAGACAAAGCTGGAGGCCTCACACTTCCTGATTTCAAACCATATTACAAAACTATAATAATCAAAACAGTATAGTACTGGGCATAAAAACAGACACATAGACCAATAGAGCAGAAGAGAGAGACTGAAAATAAACCCACACATATGTGGTCAACTATTCTATGACAATGGAGAATACACAATGGAGAAACAATAGTCTCGTCAATAAACGGTGTTGGGAAAACTATATAATCACATAAAAAAGAATGATATTGGACCCTTCTCTTACACCATCCACAGAAATTAAAATGGATTAAAGACTTAAATATATGACTTGAAACTTAAAACTCCCATGGCAGTGTGGGGCGGGGGGAGACAGAGAAAAAGCTCCTTGACATTGGTCCTGGCAATTTTTTTTGGATTTGACACCAAAGTGCAGACGGTAAAAGCAAAAAAATAAACAAGTGGGACTACATCAAACTAAAAAGTTTCTGAACAGCAAAGGAAAGATTCAACTAAATGAAAAGGCAACATACAGAATCAGAGAATATATTTGCAAACCATATCTCTGAAAACAGTTTATTATCCAAAATACATAAGAAAATCATACAACTCAGCAAAAAACCAAAAAAAAAATAAATAACCCAACTAAAAAATGGACAAAGGACCTGAATAGACATTTTATCAAAGACCTACAAATGGCCAAAAAGTACATGGAAAAGTGTTCAACATCACTAATCATCAGGGAAATGGAAATCAAAACCATAATGTGAAATCTCTTCATACCTGTTATAATGGCTAGTATGAAAAAGACAAGAGAGAACAAGTGTTGGTGAGTATGTGGAGAAAAGGGAAACCCTTGTACCACTATTGGTGGAAATGTACATTGGTACAGGATCTCAAGGAGATATCTACACTCCCCTATTCATTGCAGCACTATTCACAATAGCACAGATATGGAAACAACTTGTCTGTCAACAGATGAATGGATAAAGAAAATGTGATACATACACAGGCACACAAAGAAATGTTTCTCAGCCATAAAAAAATGAAGGAAATCATGCCATTTGCAATAACATGGGTAAACCTGAAGGACATCATGATAAGTGAAATAAACCACACAGAGAAAGACAAATACTATGTGATCTCAGTTATATGCTGGAATTTAAAAAGTCAAGATCATAGAATCAGAGAGTTGAAGAGTATTTACCAGGGACTGGGGGTTGGGGGAAATGGTGAGATATTAGTCAAATAAAACAAACTTTTAGCTATAAGATGAATAAGTTCTGGAGATGTGATGTGTAATAGGGTGACTATATTTAATTTATATTGTATTGTATACTTGAAATTTGTTAAAAGAGTATATACTAAGTGTTCTCACCACACCAAGAAAAAGGCAACTACGTTTTGTGATGGATGTGTTCATTAACTTGATTGTGAAAGTCATTTCACAATGTGTACATATATCAAAGCATCACTTTGTATACCTTAGATACACACACACACACACACACATGAAAAGGTGCTCAACATCACTAATGATCAGGGAAATGGAAATCAAAATACATATTTTTTTATTTGTCAAAAAAAAATTAAGTTTTTCAGTCATACTGGCCTCATTTCAATTGCTCAGTAGCAACATGCGTCTACCATTTAGGACAATGCAGTATTCCATCATGTTTTCAAAGGATTTACAATAATAACAAAACATGCAATCTAAGATTTCTATAGAGGGAGGGAAGTCACTGAGAATAAGGATATAATGGATTAGAAGTTTAGATTATAGGGGCACCTGGCTGGCTCAGTCAGAAAAACGTGCAAATCTTGATCTTGGGGTTGTGAGTTTGAGCCCCACGTTGGGTGTAGAGATGACTTAAATAAAACTTTTTAAAAATTTAAGAAGTTTAGATGATAAAATATCTGAAAGTGTGGAGGCACAAAGCTAAGAGCATGAACAACTAAGTGGGAGTAATGAGAGAAGGAGGCATGCTTTGGAGGTTCATACTGACAACATATCATAATGACAACATCCAGAATAGAACCACAGAAGTCTTGGCTACAGTGGAATGGGAATGGGAAAAAAGATCATTAGAAGTAAAGAGGGTGAGGAACTGAGATTATGGGGCTTTGCTTGGGTCACCCACCATAGATGCTTAAGTCATGGCAGGTGGTAACAGGAATAGGGGAGAAGGGAAAGGCCATGAGCCAAGAGTCCAGGCCTCCAATGAAGAAGGAAATTTGAGCAAGACGTCAGTAATGACTGAAGAAGTGGTAGCTGGAGTTATAGCCTTGTATGGGCTTGTGGCATAGACTACAAGGGTTACATGAGCTACAAGGATGTTGGGCATTAAATGGAGGCGGGAATTAAATGGAGTTTGAAAATGTCAGGAGATGCAGTGGGAGAGCAAATAGGAAAGGAAAGAGAGAGAAAAATTTTAAGGATGACATCAGAAAGGACAATTTCCAGCCTAAGACTTTTGTCACAGTTGAGTGCAGAGTGACAAGCCAGATATGACCTTGGCCAGCAAACCCCTTGGGCCTTAGGAAACACCTGGTAGGAAGAAGAGACAAAAGATTAAATAAAATACAGTTGCATTGTTCCAGGGATGAATGTTGACTTGGGAAAATGGAAACAGAGACTAGGAAGGGTCTGTAAAGTGGTTGATAGCAGCATATCTCTCAGTTGGCACAGTAAGGCCAATAACTAATGAACAGTACAATCTCCCTGCTGAATATTAGCCTTGGAGTCAAGGAGAGCCATAAAGGGAGCTGGCCTGGGAACCAGAGTGAACAACCATCTCTAATCTTCACAGGAAAGGGCTTCCTATATAAGCAGTGACTCTACTTGGGGACACAAACACACACCCACATGCACCAATACAAAATGCAAACACTTCCATGAAATAGTTTTCAATAAACGAGGACCTAACAGATGAGGTAGCAGAACCAGGGCAGCTCCCTACAGAAACACAAAGAACAGGACACATAGGGCTCAGAAAGCCATTTGAGTCCAGGGGCCAGCACCCTCCTGAAGTAAGCCTGGACTCAGGGATGTCCTAGCTCCCAGCCAGGGGCAGCTGCTCTGAGGCCTTGGCTCTGAGCAATCTTGAGGCCAGAGTCTGGCCCGAGGCAATGAAAGAGCTACCGGTGAGGCCTCAGGAAGAAGCAGGCAAGTCTGATAGTTTCCTTCTATCGGGGCCTCCCTGTTCCCTGAATCCATTCAGACCTCTGCTCATGACCGTGTAGGCTCCCTCTGGTCGCATCCAGATAGTTCAAGCCCGGCAACCATCCTAGAGCACCTCCCCCATAAATGCTTCAGGTGTGTCTGTGCTCTCAGAGGACATGTCTGTGGGTCTCACTGTGTGAGGCATTCTTGAAGGGCAGCTTTCCCACCAGGAGCTCCCACCACAGCACCTGCATGCCAGATCTGTCTCCTCCCAGCGTTTCTCCTGCAATCATTTCCGAGGAGTAGGTAGTCCAGACTCTGGCATGATGTTTTGGTTTTTTGCTTTGTTTTGTTTTGTTTTTCTAGAATAGGATACAGCAGTGAGTGCTGAGCAGAGGGCTCATAGCCAGAAAGGTTCTTCCTCCCCAGCCTCAATTGAGTAGAGAGCTGCAAGGCCCCAGGAAGCTCTGGACAGGCTCCTGGTTGGAAGAGATCCTCTGCTGAGAATGAAGTGTTTCAGGAGAGAGACAGCCTTCAATTCTCCCCCCTGCCGCCCCGCCCAGGCGGTCTACTACAGGCGCAGCCACAGCCACAGCACAGAGGCGCTCCTGGGGAAGATGGGCAGGGGCAGGGTCCTGAAGAGGCACTGATCTTCCACGAAGAGAAAACTTTGCACCTCATTTGTACAAAATTATACATGTACAGACAAAATGATAGGTGGATACAGTACGCAGGAACGGCATGTGCCCACTCTGGTAATGTAATCCAACTGGTATGTGATCCTTGAACCAGCTCTGAAGAGAGCTCAATGGAAGGACATGGCTATTTTTATACCTTTCTACACACTAAATCTGTTAACCTGAGGTAACACTGAGTATCTCATATAGTCTGAAAATTAGCCTCAAGTTAATCACAAAAAGGAATTCCAAAGCACCCTGACCAGTGACAGCAGCATCAGAAAAAACCCATGGTGATAACTATGAAGCCCACATATACTCGCATGTATTCATTCTGGTCCACCTCTGAACATTCTAGTCACTTCAACACAAAGAAATGGAAAGACATTCCATGCTCATGGATTGGAAGAAAAAATGTTGTTATAATGTCTATGCTACCCAAAGCAATCTATACATTCAAAGCAATCCCTATCAAAATACCACCAGCATTCTTTGCAGAGCTAGAACAAACAACCCTAAAACTTGTATGGAACCACAAAAGACCCCAAATAGCCAAAGCAATATTTTGTTAAGATTTATTTATTTGAGAGAGAGAGAGAGAGAGAGAGAGAACACGAGCAGGAGGGGCAGAGGGAGAGGGAGAAAGAGAATCTCAAGCAGACTCCCTGCTGAGTGCAAAGCCAGATGCGGGGCTTGATCCCACAACCCTGAGATCATGACCTGAGCCGAAACCAAGAGTCAGATGCTCAATCGACTGTGTCACCCAGGCGCCCCCCCCCCCAACCCAAAGCAATCTTGAAAAAGAAAAACAAAGCTGGAGGCATCACAATTCTGGACTTCAGGTTATAATACAAAGCTGTAGTAATCAAAACATGGTACTGGTACAAAAATAGACACATAGACTAATGAACAGAATGGAAAACCCAGAAGTAAACCTGCAATCGTATGGTCAATTAACCTTCAACAAAGCAGGAAAGAATACGCAATGGGAAAAAGATAGTCTCTTCAGAAACCGGTGTTGGGAACTGGACAGCAACATGCAAAAGAGTGAAACGTGACCACTTTCTTACACCATACACTAAAATAAATTCAAAATGGATGAAAGACCTAAATGTGAGACCTGAAACCATAAAATCCTAGAGAACACAGGCAGTAACTTATCTGACATTGGCTCTAACAACCTTTTTCTAGATATGTTTCCAGAGGCAAGGGAAACAAGCAAAAATAAACTATTGGGACTTCATCAAAATAAAAAGCTCTGCACAGTGAAGGAAACAATCAACAAAACTAAAAGGCAACCTATGGAATGGGAGAAGATATTTGTAAATACGTATCCAATAAAGGGTTAGTATCCAAAATACATAAAGAACTCATAAAACTCAACATGCAAAAGACAAATACTCCAATTAAAAAATGGGCAGAAGACATGAACAGACATTTCTCCAAAGAAGACAGCCAGATAGCCAACAGACACATGAAAAGATGCTCATCATCACTCATCATCAGGGAAATGCAAATCAAAATTACGATGAGATATCACCTCACACCTGTCAGAATGGCCAAAATCAACAACAAAAGAAACAAGTGTTGGCAAGGATGTGGAGAAAAAGGAACATTAGTGCACTGTTGGTGGGAATGCAAACTGGTGCAGCTACTGTGGAAAAGAGTATGGAGGTTCCTCAAAAAGTTAAAAAAAAGAACTAGCCCTACAATCCAGTAATTGCACTACTAGGTATTTACCCAAAGAATACAAAAACACTATTGCAAAGGGATACATGCACCCCGATGTTTACAGCAGCATTATTTACAATAGCCAAGATATGGAAACAGCTCAAATGCCCATCAACTGATGAATGGATAAAGAAGATGTGATACATATATACACACACACATAAATACACACAAGGAATATTATTCAGCCACAAAAAAGAATGAAATCTTGCCATTTGCAACAACGTGGATGGACCTAGAGAGTATAATGCTAAGCGAAATAAGTCAGTCAGAGAAAGACAAATACCATATGACTTCACTCATATGTAGATTTTAAGAAACAAAAAAAATGGGGCTCCTGGGTGGCTCAGTTGGTTAAGCAACTGCCTTCGGCTCAGGTCATGATCCTGGGGTCCCGGGATCGAGCCCCGCATCCGGCTCCCTGCTCCACGGGAGGCCTGCTTCTCCCTCTCCCACTCCCCCTACTTGTGTTCCCCCTCACGCTGTCTCTCTCTCTCTCTTTCAATTAAATAAATAAATAAACTCTTAAAAAAAAAGAAACAAAAAAAATGAGCAAAGGAAAAAGAGAAAGAGGGGCAAACCAAGAAACAGATATGTAACTATAGAGAACAAACTGATGGTCAGCATAGGGGAGGTGGGTGGTGGGATGGGTGAAAGAGGTGATGGGGATTAAGGAGTGCACTTGTCCTGATGAGCACTGGGTGATGCATGGAAGTACTGAATTTCTATATTGTACACCTGAAACTAATACAATACTGTATGCTCCCTAACTAGAATTAAAATAAAAACTTCAAAAAATGATAAAAAAAAAATTCTAGTCACTTTACAGTGACACAGTTCTTTACCAGATCAAATAATTAGATTTCTTCTCTGTGTTTTTTTCTCTGAGTTGATCATAAGTTCAACTTGATTGTAGTATTTTGTTTTAGTTCTAATTCCACCCCTAAATAACTGCTGAGTTGGGCATGAGAAGCCCCTCTACAGAGGATTAAAGAAGCTGAGCAACACCTGTCAGCAGAAAGAATTAGGACTCAACAGGGAAGCCCACACAGTGACACAATCATCCCCATTCCACACAGAAGATGAAGAATAATCAAGCAAGTGGACCAGGAGCAAAAGAAAGTGAGTGACAGGCATTCCAAACCACATGAAGTTACTGTTGATTTTTTTTTAATGAACGTACTGCATGGAGCACTGGGTATTATACGAAAACAATGGATCTTGGATCACCACATCAAAAATTAATGATGTATTGTACGGTGACTAACATAACATAATAAAATTTTAAAAATTTAAAAAAAAAAAAGAAAGTCCTCAACCGCTTTCAGTGGTGTAGTACAAAGTGCTGATTTGTATATGGATCCTTATCTCCATAACTACAATAACTTAACTTCATAAAACACTATACTTAGTATTCTGATTTCTTATAAGTTTCAAATATTTCAAAAGTCAGTACTTCATATTTCTTACAAAGAGTTATGCTCCTCAAGAGTAGAGACAATGTTTTGGAAGAAAGAAGGCTTTCAATAAATGTTTGTAGAGCTGCCGTCAAGTACCACACCTGACACTGGATGGCAGTAAACATTTATAAAAGACAAAGGGAAAAAGGCCCTTTTCACCTCCCAACCACCCCCACCCCCACCCTCAATATTTGTTTCCTATTGCTGCTCTAACGAATTATCACACCTTTAGTGGCTTAAAACAATACAAATTTATTATCATATACTTCTGTGGGTCAGAAGTACAACACGGGTATCACAGGGTTGAAACCAAGCTGTCAGCAGGGCTAGGTTCCTTTCTGAAGGCTGTAAGGAACAACTTGTTTTCTTGCCATTTCTGGCTTCTGGAAGCTGCATTCCTTGGCTCATATTCTCCTTCCTCCATATTCAGAGCCAGCAATAGCCTGTTGAGTCTTTCCCACATGACGTCACTCTGACATTTGCTCTTCTGGCTCCATTTTTAAGGTCCCTTGTGATTATATCAGACCTACCTACATTATCCGGGACAACTTCCCTATTTGATGGTCAGCCGTAATTCCATCAGCAACCTTGATCCTCCTTTGCCATGTAAGGGAACCTATTCACAGGTTCCAGGGATTAAGACACACACACACACACACACACACACATCGGGTGGCCATTATTTGCCTAGCACACCCTCTCAAAAAAATAACCAATGATAAATCATCAAAGGCATGGCAGCAATGACAGGAAGAAGTCATATATGCATTTCTTTTTCTTTACTGTCAATCTCTCTTCGTCCTTTGTTGTTTAATATTCTAAAGAGAGCTTTCCAGGGCAAACTAAAGATCAAACTATGAAGGTTTTTCCCAAGTTCACAATAACCACTAAGTTTCTCTCCTGGATGAATTCTTAGGTATAGAGAAAGGCTTTAGGCTGGGTCCTTTTCTTTTTTTCTTTTTTTTTTTTTTTTTAAGATTTTATTTATTCATTTGAGACACAGAGATACAGAGAGCATGAGCAGGGAGAGAGGCAGAGGGAGAGGGAGAAGCAGGCTCCCCGCTGAGCCAGGAGTCCAACGCGGGGCTCGATCCCAGGACCCTGGGATCATGACCTGAGCCGAAGGCAGCCGCTTAACTGACTGAGCCACCCAGGTGCCCCTGGGTCCTTTTCTAATAAAACTCTTTAAGAGTAAGCAATGATCTGTCACAAGAAGTTGTCTCACAACAATGATACTTTAAGGGGATTTCCCTTCAGCATGAATTTCCAGATGTCAAGCAAGAGGATTCCTCAGGCCAAAAGACTTTCCATGGTAGTTAGATGCCAAAATTCTTTCCCTAGTGTGAGTTATCTAATGTCAAGCGGGGAGGGCTCACTAGCACAAGGCCTTCCCACATCTCTTCCCCTCACCCTCCCTAGCGCAAACGCTCCGGTGCTGAGGAATGAGCTGAGGGCAAATGCTTTCCAATACCATGTGCTCCTCAGGCTCTTCGCCAGTGTGGTTCCTTGTGGCTCTCCTGCCTTCTCTGCCCTCAAAGGGTTTTTCTCCAGTATGAGTTGGTATGCAAGAGAAAATTGAAGCAGTGGGTGAAGGCCTCCCTACATTCTTTGTGCTCACAGGGTTTATCTGCAGGTTTATCCCAATCCACTGGTGCTGCATGAGGTGTGATCTGTCCTCGAAGGCCTTTTCACACCTGAGACCTATATGGCTTTTCCCCAGGGTGGACGGTATCGTGTTGGATGGGGGATCTGTCCTGGCAGCCATAGGGCTTTTCTCCAGTGTGAATGTGCTGGTATCACATGAGATGTGACCCATGGATAGAGGCCGCGCCACACTCAATGCTCTCAGAGGGCTTCTTGGTGTCCTCCTTGTGTAATAAGCTAAGGAAGAGCTGTCACAAAAGGCTTTCCTGCATTCCCTGTACCCAAAGGGTTTTTCTCTAGCGTGCATTATTTTATGCTGGACAAAAGCAGAGTGGCATGTGAAGGCCTCTCCACATTCACTCCCCTCATTGGGCTTCTCAGCATGGAGAGCGTCAAATGAGGTGTGCTCTGTCGAGAAACTCTTTGTGACACTTGTTGTGCTCACAGGATTTCTTTCCAGAGTCAGTCTGCTGATGTTGAACAAGGAGGAAATACCTCTTATCCCCTTCCCCGAAGTCCTTGCATTGGTAGGAATTCTTCCCTGGATGAAGCATGGGGTCTTTACTTGGTCAGGATGAACCCTGTTCATAGGCAGAATCTCCTGGAGAGAACTGCTGTCATAAAACCCTTGAGAGCATGCTATCATCTGTCCCCAGACTGTGGCATTCGAGGCTCATATTCCAGGGAATGTCTTCTGGAGGATTGGCCATGCTCTCAAGCACCTTTCCTGCATTTCTGAAGGCCCTTCCTTGCTGATCTCTGGCTCATCCCACTCTGGAACCCCCTGAGGCTCCTGGAGTCAGGTGTCCTTGGAGCAAGGCTCCTGAGTGGTCAGCTCTGTGGTGTCAGGTTTTGCTTGGTTGCCTAAAGGGAATCTTGTATATAAAAGGTGGCTATTAGGAGACAGAGAAGAAGCAAAATTACCACTTCAGGGGGAAATGAAGATGAAAATAGTGTCTCTGTGCCTGCTGTGTTTTGACATTTCTGAAGCCTCCGTTTGCAATTTCTTTCTTTTCTGATCCTTGGATTTCTGACATCTTTAAAGGGAAATTCAGGAAGATAGGTTCAGGCAGGGGACAGAGGGACTAGAGTGAAAACTGCTCCTTGAAGTGCAGATTGGGGATGAGTGGATATCATTTCAAAGTCAAGGGCCATCTTCTAAATTGAGACTCACTATACTGGCCGACTTTTCCTTCCTTACCAAAGCCTGAGAGGCTGGGATAATGAAATGAGTGGGGCAGGTGTGACACGTGAGCTACACTCACGGAATGGTAGCTTCTTCTCTTGACACTGAACCCACAAGAAAAGGGGGAGAAAGGAACAGTTTTTTCCAGATGCCAGTGCCATTTGATGAGTGGTCTGTGCATCCTCTACAGTCATCTCGTGTAACTGGAGGATCTTGGTCCATACCATAGGAAATGAAGAACAGCCCTGGGAGGTAGGCCTCTGGGAACAACCAAGCTTTAAACCTTTTTTTTTTTTTTTTTTTTTAAGATTTTATTTATTTGACAGAGAGAGACACAGCAAGAGAGGGAACACAAGCAAGAGGAGTGGGAGAGGGAGAAGCAGGCTTCCCACGGAGCAGGGAGCCCGATGAGGGACTCGATCCCAGGACCCCGGGATCACGACCTGAGCCGAAGGCAGACGCTTAATGACTGAGCCACCCAGGCGCCCCCGAGCTTTAAACCTTTAACTGAGACTGTGTTTTCCACTAAAGGATACCAAGGGGCAGTAACGGTAAATGCCTTCTGGACGCCAGGCTCACCTTTCTTCTTGGAAAATAGTTCATCACCAAGGGCCCCTGCTGTGGGGGCTCTGAGGACCCTCTGACCCCTGGGCCAGCCAGCTTCCTTCTTGTGGAAATCTGGGATAAGGATCTCAGATTGAGGCCAGCCTATGATGGGCACTGGGGTGAGAAGGTGAGGGAAAGAGAGGCTCAGGTGGTCCTTTCCTGCCTCCAGGATGCCCATGCAGGAAAGCCGGACTGCAGAGAGAGACGAGAATAAGGATGTAGAACTCGCAGAGAAAAGTAGAGGCAAGGAATCTGGGGGCCTCAGAGAGTGATCTGCAGCAGAAAGAGCCAATCAGCTGCATAGAGAAGACACACAGAAGCCATGACAAGAGACACGGAGGCCAAGGTGTATCGTGGTTCCTTTCAGTTCCTGATTTCAGTCTCTCACGGAGCCCAGCTGGACATTCTGCTCTTGGCTTCTGCAGTATCTCCCCATGCCCTTCCAATAAATTCTCCCTTTGTTTTGAACCATTTTGAAGGGGACTGTGATCCTGGTCCCACCTATCCTTGCTAGACACACAGGGAGACCAGGCAGGATATAAGACGCAAACAAGGCAGGAACTGTGGGAAGGAGAGAGGGAAGGTTCTCATATTGTCTGGCCTAGCCAGGCCTGAAGTGTGAGGGCAGAAAGAAAGAGACTGCAGGCTCCCCCCAGGGGGCACCTTAAGTGAAAACCTACCCAGTGAGAGGTTATCCAGGTCTGCAGCATCACCTCCTGGTACAGGGACCTTTGGGCTCAGTCTTTTGGGCCAGGACCTCCAAGGGAAGGTCATGGCCACATCCTCAATGGTCGCTGATCCCTAGGAAGTCAAAGAGAGGCAAGGATTAGAGTCTGTCACTCCGTTGCTGGAAAAGATCCAGGGGTACCCAAGGTCCGAATCACTGTGCACCTCCTGAGGGCCTTGCTCTGTGCTGGGCTCAAGGGAGCGGTGGATGCTGCCTTTGCACAGAATGCAATTGTGTTAGAGTAAAAAGTCTGCTATGGGGGAAGCCAGTGGAGAATGACAAAAGACGATAACACGCCTCAGTGTCCTGAGAGGCACAGATAGTATGCACTCGAGGACGTCAAAGGAGGAAATAATAACAGTAATTATCACACCAATGATGGTAACAGCAGCTGCTGCTGAGGCTCATTGGTCCTCGCTGTGCACCTGACTGTGCTGAGTGCCCACTTGCCTGCTGTGTGACCTTGGGGAAGTCACTTCATTTCTCTGAGCAGTGAATTCTGCATCGATAATACTAATCATTCGCACTTCGGCAGGCTGTTGTCAGAATGCAAGAGAAAATGTTCATAAGGCAGACACTGGAATGCCTGGCCCATGTCTATGCTCACTATGTTTTTACTACTTGTATTAATCTTCCCACAGCCAAGGTCAACACCATGATCATGTCCATGTCACAGCCAGTGTTCCGAGGCTCAGGGAGATCTAGCAAGTCAAGCAGAATCACATATCTAATAAGTGGAGATCTGAACCTAGGTCCCTCTGGCTCAGGGTCTATGTGTATAACCCCCATGCCCCTCCATCACTACAATAAGGGTGAGATGAACATGCAGCAAACGATAACAATAGTACAGTCTTGCCCACTGGGACATGTCTCAGCAGCTGGAAGGGGCCCTCAGCAACCACACCAGCCCTCTCATGCCTCCTTGAACAACCTATGTCCCTACCTTTGCCCATGCGGTTCCCTCTGCCTGAAATGCTCCCTATGCCTTCCTCATTAGGATGCCTAAACCCATTCTGCAAAGTTGACATCAGGTGCCATCCCCAGGCCTCCCCAGCCCACTATGGGTACTATCATGGTTAGGAGTGGAGGCTCTGGTGTTTGGCATATTCAGTTGGAGTTTCAGCTATTTAAGAGCTGTGTGACCTTGGGCTGGTAACTTGACTTCTCTGAGCCTCAAGTTTCTCTTCTGTGAAGGATAAGAACAGAATCAAATTTTAAGGAGGTGAGAGTTAAATGTGGTGGTACAGAATAACTGTCCCTCAGTGCATATCAAGGGCTCACGATGAAGGCCAATACTTTATGGTTGTTTTGTTACTACTATTTTTCCTATTTACTCCAACAGCACAACCTGGAAAAGCTCAATCTAGCCTGCATCTTTGCTTTTGTAATTGTGCCAAATTCCCTGCACAAAAATGCCAAAATGAGAGCAGGCTGGGACAGGGGCTATTTTAGCTAGAACTGCCAGGAAAGGCCTCATCAAAGAGGTGATATTTGAGCAGAGCCTGGAAGGATATGAAAGGGCAGCCAAGGAGAGATCTGGCAACAGTGTCCCCATCAGAGGCAACTCCAAAGGCCAAAGCTGGGAGGAAGTGGGAAAGAGTTTGACACATTCAGGTTGGCCTGGCTGGATGGCAGTGAGCAAGGGAAGAATAGAAGGGGACAAGGTCGGAGATGGTCTCCAAGGATGGGACTTTCCAAGGCATGGTAGGGAGTCCATGAAGGGTAGCACTTTGCACTCATTTACTGAGCACCTGTTACAAACCAGCACTGCTCTAGGCCTGTGATAGAGCACAGAGAGAAGCTTACATTCCAGGGTTGGAGACAGATCATCTACAAGGAACTAAACAAAAGATCAGGAGAATCCTAAAGACAACAAAATAAGAGTAAGGAAACAAGAGACTGGGGGCAACTTTCCATGAGGCAACCAAGAAAGGCATCTCAGAGGAGGGGACACTGGATCAAGCCTGCAATGAAGTGAGGGACTGGATTGAGCCATGTGACAGCAAAGATAAAAATAAGGCAAGACCTGACAGCCATCAGGGCTGTGATGAGAGTAAACGGGATGGCTGCTAGAGAACTGAATGGGCCTGGTGTATGTTTACATCCAAACTATAAACTGAAACTGGGTTCAAACTATAGCACTGCCTCATACCAGCTGCACAAACTTACAGGACTCAACCTCCCTGTGCCTCAATGTCCTGATCTGTCAAATGGGCACAATGGTACCCATCCCATAGGGCTATTGTTGATATCAAACACTTTAGTACATGTCAAGTGTGGAGTATCAGCTTTTACTGTCTACAGGATTAACACCTTGGTGAAATGAGGTGATGAGCCTTTGAAAATGTGGGTGGCTTTCCTGCTTTTAAGCATTTAAGTGGATGTGATCGTTAATACTTGATTTTCATGGGCACCTGGGTGGCTCAGTTGGTTGGGCGACTGCCTTCGGCTCAGGTCATGATCCCGGAGTCCCGGGATCGAGTCCCACATCGGGCTCCCTGCTCGGCGGGGAGTCTGCTTCTCCCTCTAACCCTACCCCCTCTTGCGCTCTCTCACTCTCTCAGATAAATAAATAAAATCTTTAAAAAAAAAAATACTTGATTTTAATCAAATGTTTAGAGGTAACTTTTCAAACAATTAGTAAGAATTTGTGTGAATTTAACTAGCTAAATCTGTAAATTTAAATTTCTATTGTGTGTTTCTATTTAGAGAAATGTTTAAAGAAGCAATCATTTCCTAAATAAGTAAATAAATTCTTGGCGGGGGGTGGGGCGGGAGGGGGTCTAAGCAGGCCAGTGAGATACTGGTTCTTTCAGCAATGCAGCCTGTATGTACTCCATGGTCCCCTGAAAGAGAACCTGCTCAAAGAAATGTCCATTAGAATACTGGACCAACCCTCCTGCTGGAAGAGCTGGAGAAGCTGATGCACCCTTGCCCTGGTCTGGCCTAGGCTGTTCCACTGACCTAGCTAACTCTTCCCTTGCTCACAGGGATTAGACACAAGGTCCTGCTAAGCCCACAGGGCAGTGAATATACACCACCCACAGCCCCGTCTCTACCCCTGCCTGGCTCTTCACCCACTACTCCTTGTCCCTGGCCTACCCTCCCCCAATTAACAGCCAGAACCCGATGGGACTGAAGGCCCCCTCCTCTCTGGAGGCAGCCTCAGGGATGTCCAACCTTGTGCCTACCCTCCAGCATTTCCATCTCTCACTTCAGACCCATTTCAAATAACAACCTTAAGGTTCCCTCTCCTAAATCCACTCCCCAAGCTATATCCTGGTCCAGATCTAAAACTCCCTTGGACATCCCCAGTGTAGACCCCTCCTGGAACTTCAGACTTGCTTGTCCATCTGTCCATCTCTTTCTTTCTCCCCCCCCCCCCCCCCCCCCCCCACTCTTCTGGAACATCTCAGAATCACCAAGTCCAAAATGCAACCTCTGGTCTTCCCCTCTGCAACCTGCTCCCTCCACCCAACTTCTTCCTCTCCATTCTCCCAGATGTTCAGAAAAAAAAAAAAAAAGAAACAACAAAAAAACACTTGGGGTGGTCCTTCACTCCCTACTTTCCTTCACAGCCTCTGATGCAGCAGTAAGTGGGCTCTATCCCTAAGCTCTCTATCTCTCCTCAGGGTACTTTGCCCTCCTCTACTGCCATCACTGGTCTGGACTCCATCCTGACGCTCCTGGACTCTACTACTGCAGTCTCCTCATTGGTCTCCCTGCCTCCACCTTCATCGCCACTCTCTCCCCACCCCCAATCTCCCCTGAGCAACCTTTGGGGAAACTTAAAATCCTAACGCAGATCGTGTCCCTGTTGTGTTCACAACTCTCCATGGCTTGTAGCGCCCTAGGAAGAAAGGTCCAGCTGTTCGGGTGCCTTTCCGCCCCTCAGGCTCTATTCCATGCAGACACCGCACGGATGCTCGGCTTCCCTCAAGGTTTCCCAAGTGCTCCCTACCCAGTCGCACAGCCAAGCCTTTGTACATGCTCGTCCTTCAGCTGCAATGCCCCCACACCTTCTCCCACTGGCTGTCAGAAACCGGACCTCAGCCGGCGCCCTCATTGGGAGCTTTAGGATCGGGAGGTGGCGTCGGGCGGGTGACCACCCGGGAATGGCAGCACCCACCTGCGCCGGGTCCAACAGCGCAGCCGCCGCCATCAGAGCCTGCTGGCGGAGTTAGGCCGGGAGACACGGGGGTGGGGTGGGGGGGTGGACCCGAACTCCGTGGTCCCCAGCCCGGCCCCCGCGGCGGGTGACACCGGGCAGCGACACTGCCGAGCCTCAAACTCGGCTCTGTGCAGTGAGGACAACACTTTCCCTTCCGTCACCTCGGGTGTGACACAGTGCTCCGGCGCCTGGAACAGATAAAATAACCGCCGCGAGGACAGTGCCAGAAGTCCCGCCCCGACGTGGCGCGTAGTGCACCGGCACGTCCCTCTCCAGCCTCTTCATTGGCCAGCAACAACGCTGCTCATGGAGGACAGCCTTCTGGGTGTTGTAGTTCCCGAGCGCCAGGCAAAGGCCAAGGGTCTGGGAGCTAATAAACATGAACTCGTTCAATACAGTAGTCTCAGACAGGACCCTGGTTGCGAAGACGGAGGAGGCATGCAAAGGGTTCCTGAAGCCGATAGGCAAGGGTGTGTCCTGCCTCTGGTTCCCTCAGGGAAACAAATCTCCCCTGCCTGTATAGTTAGAAATTGTGTTCCAAAGTAGCTAGCAACACCGTTTTATCCAGATATGTCTTACTCTATATCCAATTCATTTGACACATAGGAGATCTACCTGGGGGAAAAAAATGATTCACCAAGAGCCATTTTCTGGGGGGATAGTGGCTGCCATGGTCACAGTCAGCGTCTGTGGAAAAGGGGCCATCTGAACCCTGAGTAAAAGTTTGGGACAACATGATTTCATCGTCTTGCTGGGAAGTGGTTATAATTTCACCTGAAATCTCAGTGACAGGGTCTGCAAGGGAGTTGAAACTATCCCAGAAAAAGAGTTGTGAAATATCTACTTAATTAAAGCTACTAATAATGATTATGCTATGAGAGTGGCAGAAATAGCTCTGGATAAACGTATCTGTGACATATGAAAAGGCTAGGATCTCATTTAGTTTGACCAGGGAACACAGAAGTCTGAGAAGCTGAGGACATGGTTACACTGGAAACCTGGCTACTCTGAGGCTTTGACTTTCTGAAGTATGATATATATATTTTTAAGATTTTATTTATTTACTTGAGAGAGAGAGAGAGCGGGGGGGCAGGAAGGGGCAGAAGGAGAGAGAGAGAGAAACTCAACCAGACTCCGCTCTGATTACAGAGCCCAAGGCGGGACTCCATCTCACCACCCTTGAGATCACTACCTGAGCCTAACCCAAGAGCGGGTCGCTTAACCAAATGGGTCACACAGGCACCCCTAATGTGTGATATTTTAAATCATTCTTGAGAATACTGAGCAATACCAACTTGAAGAGAGGCGAAGTGGGAATTCAGGGAGTTTTCAGAATGGTAATGACCAAGTACTCACACAATTACTCGTAAGTAACCCATTGGTTTGATAACTTACCTTCTCTCCACAGATCCCTAAATTTTGTCTCACTCTCAAGCTTAAGCAGGCACTGTGATGCAGCTCATTCCTGGCTGTCCTCAAGAGACACATTTCCTGTTAACCCTGCACTCCCATCCCCACCAAATCATGCAGGCCACTCACCCCCACAGCTTCCCATCCCTGGCAAAGTTCCTGCTAGCCCTGCTTACCCTTCCCTATTTTAAAAAAAAAAAAGCCTTTTTCTGCTCAATTTTGAGGTGCCGGTGGATCTTGTGGTCAGAGCATTCTCCCTATTACAACAGTCTTTTCAAATAAATTCTTTCTTTACCTAACTCTGGATTTGTTTTATTATTTGACAGCTTTATAGAGCTATGACTCAACACAAGACTGGACCTCACTTACAGAACCCTGTCATACCTGCCCAATATCTAATTGGCACCTTGCAAATTCTTTGAACTCCTCTCTTGTTCATGAATTTGGGAATCCTTTGGTAAATTCAATTCTCAAACCAGTGCGCTCTGGGCATCATGTCTATGCACAGTAAGGAATTACTTTGTTTGGGTAAAGAATTTTTTCTTTGGCATTTTGAGGTCTCATTCCCTAACTCATAAGAAGAAACCTTCCCTACTCTTCTGTGTGAGGACTCCTTCCTTTTCCTTTGGGAACTGGGGGTTCCCAATTTCCTTGGCCCTTCAGACAAGAACTGTACCAGGTGAATAATCAAGCAGGACTATTTCCTGGCTTCTTTAAGGTCTTATCTCTGATTTCATTGACTAATGCCATGGGTAACTCTCACTCTACATTCCCTGCTGACTATCTGCCCCACCATTATGGCATTAATTCAGTTCATCTTCAAAAATGGCAAAATTTTACTACAGACAATTTAGAATTTCAATGGCCTCTCTGGGAAACATGGGATCTCCCCATACTGGATCACCAATTACCTATCCCTTCCTATCACCTGCCCCCCCATCCTCCTTCCTCCTTTTCATGACCTTCAAACTTCCCTTCAGCTCCCTTAAATCCTTTGATCTGTCTGTCCCCCATTAACACTCCTGCCTCCTCTATCCCTCTATCCCTCTATCCACTTCTGCCAAACTTTTTCCATCCCCCTTGCGCCCTTCAACATCTTATAGTCACTTAAGCTCTAGGCCCCCCTCTCCCTTTTAGGAGTTCTTGAGGGGCTCAGGGACCCCAAGAGCAAATACCTAATGCTGAAAAAGCTAACTGGAAACAGGCTGGATGTTTTATCAACTCCGATGAGCTTTAGACCCCCAGATGGTCACTTGGTATCTCCTCAGTCCCTGCCGAAGATTTAATCCACAGCCTCCATAAGATTACACATCAGGGCAAAGAAAATTTTAAGGGTCTCCTCCACTAATATTGTTGGGGATGCTTCAGCTCTCATTATGAGTAGATAACTTCCACTTGCCCCATCTAACCAGAAATGCAGTCCTGATTTTTATAAAAATGTAAAGGTGTCCAAGAGCAAGAGCCAACTCTTTTTAACCAATGAGTTAAACATTTTAAATTAAAGCTGTTAGTTCTCTATTTGTGTCTGGCTGTATATGTATCTATGTATGTTCTTTTCCTACCCCCAGATAGTATTAACATATTAGATTATAAAATGTCTTAACTCTATTTTAATTGGCTTAAAGATAAATAAGCACTTCTCTAAATTAAATATTCCCAAAATTCACAAAAATTAAAGAAATTTAACATCTAGGATTTTTAAAAATATTCTTATGGAAACTAACCCAAATATTTTTTAAAGTTTTTATTTAAATTCCAGTTAACATATAGTAATATTAGTTTCAGCTGTACAAGATAGTGATTCAACACTTCCATACAATACCAGGTGCTAACCCAAATATTTTTATTATTATTTGTTTGTTTAAGAGAGAGAGAGAAAACACACATGCACATGCGTGGGGTGGGGGGTGAGGGAGAGGCAGAGAGAGAGAGAGAGAGAGAGAGAATCCTAAGCAGGCTCCACAGCCACTCTGGAGCCCTCCGCAGGTCTCAATCTCACCACCCTGAGATCATGACCTGAGCCGAAATCAAGAGTCAGAAGCTTAACTGACTGAGCCAGCCAGGTGGCTTCCACCCAAATATTTTTTTTTAAAGATTTTATTTATTCATTTATTTGAGAGAGTGAGAGAGAGAGAGAGAGAGAGAGAGAGCACACGAGAGGGGGGAGGGTCAGAGGGAGAAGCAGACTCCCTGCCGAGCAGGGAGCCCTATGCAGGACTCGATCCTGGGACTCCGGGATCATGACCTGAGCTGAAGGCAGTTGCCCAACCAACTGAGCCATCCAGGCGCCCCAACCCAAATATTTTTAAAACTCAAGTTCACACAAATAAATCTTGACAAACAAGACTAATTTAATATTATTAGTTTAATAAAATCAGGTATGTCTTCTGAGTTATCAAGTTTAGATAAAATATAAGCAGACTTTTTTATTCTATTTGTAATATTCTTCCTAAACTTATACAGGTTTACTGATTGAATAAACTAACACTACATCTATTAAATATTTAAGATTATAAAAAATGGAAATGTGTATTTAACCAAATTAAATCATTATCCTGACAAACTTTAACACTAATTATGTTTTGTAATATGTCAACTTGAAAACAGTTTTCAAAATCTTCTGGTAAATTAAAATCTCAGTTATGCTAAATTAATTAATGAATATTTATTAAATAAGTAGATCATTTTTAAATAAGATAAATATTGAAATGTTAATTACTAAGCATACTTTTAAAGCTATATGTATTTGGGCCTATTAATGAATGTGTTCATTTTTGCCTCACTGAAAAGTTGTACTATAAGAGATAGTTACAGCTATAAAAATTGTAAGATGTATATTCATAAGCTCTGGTGATCTGCTACAAAATACTGGCGTATGACAGAAAGTTCACAATTATCCACCTCCCAGTTTTCTCTAAAATAAAAGTTACTGTGGATGAATGTTGTAATCAATATATGTGAGTGAATTTCTACTGGTAGCTATAATAGCATACAAGAACAACTTTGTATTCAAAGTAAAAAAAACACCTTTCTCTGTTCAATTTTGAGACACTTGCAGAACTTGTGGCCGAGCATTCTCCCTATTGCTGTGGTCTTTTCGAATAAAGCTCCTTCTAACATAAATCTAGATGTTTTTACTTGACGGTAAAAATGAACAGGAATTCTGCTGTTTAATGTTTATTCCTATTTAACAGATATTAATTAAACCCCTATTGTGTTTCAGGCACAGTTGTGGGTGCAAGGGACACATCCGAAACCAAAAGACATAGACCCCTATCCTCACGGGGCTTATCCTCTAGTCAAGGAAGATAGAAAGCAAACAGAAACAACCAAATAGTTCAATGATACCACATACAGAGAAAGTTACGGGTGATGAGAAATGGGGAATTCCACCCCCGCCCAGAGGGCAGTAAGGGAAGGACTTATTAATCTAGGGCATTTAAGCAAAGACTTTAAAAAGTGAGGGAATGACTTTGCTGGTATCTTGGGAATAAATTCTAGGCAGAAGAAACAGCCAGGACAAAAGCCCTAAATTGGTATTGTCTGTGTGCTTCTGAAAAAGCAATGAGGCTGGTGCAAATGGATCCAGGTGAGCAAGGAGGAGAGTAGAACGAGATGAGCTGCTGGTGAGAGACAGCCGGCAGGAAAGGGAGGAAAGTAATATTAAATTTATTTTCCATTTACATGATGAATTGGTTCACAGTACACAAACTGTACTGTGCTGTGATAGTAAAGAGAAGAGGCATTTGTCATAGTCTGAAGGCAAGGAGATAGGGAAGGGTGCTTTTACGTAAAGACACCTGAGGTGAATCCTCAACCGCCAGAAGTAGGTAAACAAGTGAGAGGGTGGGAAAGTGTTTTCCAGACAAAGCGAGGGGGGAGAATTCGCAAAGGCACTGAGTCCCAAGAAAACACTGGTTCTTCGGGAGTACATGTGTAGAATATGACTACAATTTAAGGTAGGTTGGGGGAATTGGGAGGAAAGATGGCCCTGCAGATATAAAGAGGTCAGAACTTGAAGGGACACCTGGGAATATGTTAATTTAATGGCTGTATTACGCTGCTTGGAAATAGCTTTATTGTTTTCTAATTATAAATATATACTCAGTGCGAAATAATCTGGAAATGCAAGAAAAGCTATAAAATAATAAAATTAGAAAGTGCTGATAATGCCATCTCAGAAATATATACTGTTAATATTTTGGAGCTTATTGTTCTACCTTAAATGTTTATAATGTAGACAATATATATAATTAGATGGGTACATATACGTAAATGAATATACATTTTTTTTATTTTGTAGAAATTGAATCAAACTCTACATGCTGTATTGTAGTCTTCCTTTCAACACAATATTTTGGGAAAATATTTCCATGTCAACAAATATATATCTGTAATCTTTTCTAATGATTGCTATAGCCTTCAGATTCTTGAATAGCTTCATATTGGATGCAAGTTTCATGAAGATAGGGACCATGCGTGTCTTGTTCATTGTAGCGTCCCTAACATCTAGCAGCATCTAGAACATAAAAAAACCTTAATGTGCTTAATTGTGGATTTTTAGGTGTCTTTACAATCATTGCTATTATAAACAATGCTGCTGTGGAGAAATATATGCATATATGCTTGCAAACTCTTTGGTAATGTTTTTAGATTACATGCCTAAAAGTTGAAATGCTAAGTAAAAAATGTACGTTCTTTTTAAGGCTTTTTATATCAACTGGCAACTGCCCTTCAGAAGAGTTTTTAATGCCAATTCATAGTCCGACTGAAAATAGATGAGAATGCCATTTTCCTCACGTACTTGCCAACCCTTTATTGGAACAGTAGTATTCATGTTTGCAAATATATGTGAAAAAGTAATCTCACTTTAAAACATATATATGTATATTTGATTTCTAGTGAGAAAATATTTTTTCATATTTTATTGATGTTGATCACTGGTATTTCTTCTTTGGTGAATTTCTTGATTACGTCTGTTGCTGTTTCTCATTTTGTGTTTGTCTTTTTCATATTTATAACTTTTTGCATATAAAAAGCTTTTGGCACCTTGTCTAGGCATTGAATGTTGTAGTTGCTTCTGTAACATTAATTTTACCTGTTCCCAATTGTATAGCATTCACACGGTTTGGAATGGATTAACCCCTTTCTCCAGGAGTAGACTCTGATTGGTCTACAGTTTAGAGGATAATTCTACCTTCTGTCCTTGGTGATTAATTCAGGTGCTGGCCCCTAATTCAGGCCTAGGCCAATCAGCGATTAGTTCAGAGGTGGCCAGTAGTAGCACTCCCATGGAGGAATACTAAACTAAGACAATTGAGAAATTACACCCCACATTCCACAGGGATAGGCACTAGTCCAAGCTCAACTGGATCAGGTGATGGAAATACTCCCTGAACAGAGTGATTGAGTTTAAGAGTAATCAGAAATAAACTTAAGACACGTTTTGTATTACGGGAAGTAGGACATCTTCTCTCCTTGCAATTCACAAAAAATTATATAGCCCAAGCTGCAAGTCACAACTATCTCATGAGTATGAAGAAAGCCAACCTGAGGATGAAGCCAGAACTAGAAGGAGTATGGAATCAAGAGAAACACAGACAATGAGATCCAGAGCTCTGTTATAACCATACCAGATGCCTACTCAAACTGATAAAATAGAATTTTCTAGAAGTATTTTAAGGCAGTTTAAGAATATATGAAGGTAAAATAAATTTTTTATTCTACTTATTCTTAATTGATCTATTTTATAACTGTCCAAAGTAATAATCCAACAACATATTAGGTCATTACAGCATATGGATAAGTGAAATAAAAGGCTGCAATGTTATAAGGGACAGGAGGGAGGAATTGAGAACATTCTATTATGTGACCTTCATATCCATGAAGTGATAGAATGTTATTTGAAAGTTGACTTGGATCAGTTGTAAATTTATATTGTAAACTCTTGGGTAAAAACTAAAACAATTTTTAAAAGTATAATTGATATGGTAAGAGAGGAAAGAAAATGGAATCATATAAAATGTTCCACTAAACCAGAGAAGGAAGAACAAGATGGGAAGGGGGGAAAAAACAAGTGCAACTAATGAAAACAGTTACAAACATGGTAGGTATTAATCAAATATAACAATAATCACTTTAAATATAAATAGTCTAAATACACCAATTAAAAGACAGATACCAACATAGTGGATAAAAAAAAAAGACCCAGCTATATGTTGTCTATAAAAAAAGTAACACCGAGAAAGTGTAGTATACTTCAAGGGAAGAGGAAAAATTAAAATGAACTCAGGGGAAACATATCTGAACCACTAAAACAGATAAACCTGTTAAAAAGGACAGGCAGTTAACATTTAAACAAAAGCAAGGGGAAAACAAATTTATGGAAAGTAAAAGATCTTTATAAAATGATGTTGATTATCTCCAGTCTGATACACAGATAATTTAAAAATAGGCCTATTTGCAACATTCACTAATGAAAAAATTCCCCAATACCTAAGCCTCCCAAATTAAAAACCATCTGCTGCACAGCAATCACAGGTGGTATAGTTGAGAGGTAAGAAATACTTGATAATGGCAAAACCAGTTTCTTAGCTTGTGAAAGCAACTGAAGAAAGTACAGAACTTGGAAAATACACCTAAGAACGCATTAAAAAGAATTGTTAAAAAATCCTGCCTCCCGGGAAAATATTTTATTTTTGTTTCTTACTGTAAGCTCATTTTAAAATCGAGATGACTAGAATTTATGGCATGGGGAGTTTCACCTCATTTGTATTTCAAGATTTTCTTTCTACTTGTTCTGATTTGATGTTTCCCATTCAAACAACTACCTTATTGTGATCTTGTGGCCTCTATGAAGTATTTTTGCCCATTTTTCTTGATGTAAATGTTTTTCCATATGTCTTATTTTTTGCTTTTTATTTAGCATGCAGTTTGAAGGATTTTAAAGTCAGATAAAATAAAGTCAAATTAATCAATTGGTCCAAGAAATATTTGTTGAATACCTCCTTTGGGCATTTACATCAGCAAGCACAAGAAAGATAAACTCCTGTTTTCAAGGAACTACATTGGAGAGAATTAATACCTTACATGTTATTCAACAGTCTTTTATATTATTTATAATTATCCTCTTGATAATTATATTAGGTATTTTTAAATATTTTATATAAGGAAACTGAGTCCTAGAGAGGTCAAGTGACTTGTGAACATCACATGGCTAAGAAAAAGCTGGGCCAAGTTTATAACCCAATTTTGCCTTTGACTTTCAGGATAACTTCAGGAAATGGCATTGTTCTTGTTACAGGAATGATGATGCTATATTTGAATGAAGAATGTTTCTGAAAGCAAACGGGAAAATGACCAAGCACAGCTACTGAGCCCCAGCCTGCATGTTTAATCTTTTAGGATTTAATGAGCATTTGCTGATTTCTGATAAATCTCCCTTTCTTCCAGTAGAGACATAACCTCTTCTGATGCTGGGTTTATATGAGAATCAGAATAGTTCAAGCATTTTGACCCAATATTTGGGAAGGGGCTTTGTTTACAGAGAGCCTAACATAAATAGTTGAATGTTTACAATGGATCTTAAATTGTAGGGGGAAAAGTCCTTAGGACCAAAATATATGAGAATAAAATAAAGCTATGTATTTTCTTATCATAATAGGTCAGATTCTCATCAGAAAACATTTTTTTCTAATAATGCATCCCTTTGGAACTATGCAAAATGTATTTTAGAAGAATTATATAACTTGTTATTATAGAGATAAATGTATCTCTTTTTCTATAATTTCCTTCTTTGGGGGGAGAGTTAGATAATAGTATGTTGATTACACACTGTGATGGACACCAAAAAATAGTAAAAACAAAAATAAACCAAACATTCCCAAAGCAGGTTTTATTTTGTTCTTGATGCAGTTTCTTTTTACGTTCTGTTTTGTTTTATGTGGTTCCCCTTGAATGATTACTTTCACTCACATGCACTTAACTTCTTACCATACTTCAATAACTCCTATTCTGAGTTTTCTTCTGAATTCTGAGACCACATTTTTCTACTACTACCTGGACATCTCCACTTGGGTGACACAGTGGCAATGAAAACTCGGGTAGGACTGGAAGCAACTTAATTATCTTCTCCCATACACGTGTCCCTCCTTGTATTAGCCTAAACCAGTTAATATCTCCACTAGCTATACTCCATCTCCCTGGAGAGATATAGAAGCCATTCTTAGTTCCTTGCCCTCTCTAATCACCCATTGTCAACAGGTCCTGTCAATTCCATTCCAATAACTCAAGGGTGCCCCCTCTAATACATTCACAATGCTTTAGTTCATGTACTACTGATCTAATAGCCAAAATTCTGAAATATTAACATATCATGGTTATGATTAACCCAAATAAGTACAACAGTGCAGCTAGAAAGAGGCATGCATGCAATTAATGATTCTGATAATTGACTATATAATATAATCTGGATAAGGAGGAATCTGAGGGTATAAGTGGGTGACAGAAATCAAAAGGATGTAAGTTCAATGTATTAGAGATGCTAGAAGGTGGTCAAAAATGTTGTGGTACTAAAGAGAGCGAGTTGGAAAGTGAGAAGGCTATGGTCAAGGAATGGGATCCTGGAGGAGTTGTGGTTACTGGAAATGATAAAGTCTAGGATGTGGCCATGGGAGTGACTGATTATAAGGAAGTGAAAAACAAGTTCACTGGAGGAAAGGAAAAGGAACTGAGAAGACAGATGACTGGTAGGACCATCTGTGTTAATGTTGAAATTGTCCAGAATTAGGGCAGGAGTAGAGTCGGAGAGAGTTGCAGGGAGTCAGGAGTCTGTAAAAGAGGGACGATGGGGTCCATGTTGTGAAAAGATGAGATCTTTTTCAAATGATGGGATGTATATTGTTGATGATAATTTCCAGAGAATCCAGCAAATGAGTTTCAGGAGTTGAGGGGAGGTAGGAGAAATAGAAAAGAAAGATGTAATATGGATTTTAGAGTCCAGGAGAGAAAGAATGAATGACTCAGGACTCGGGTTCTAATGGGAACTGGCAGCAAATATAAATCATATATAAAAACAAGATGAAATCTATTTTTTATTGTGGTAAAAATATAGAACATGAAATCTAACCTCTTAACAAAATTTTAAGTGTTCTATACAGTCTTGTTTACTATTTGCCCCTTGTTGTACAACAGACTTTGAGAACTTTTTCATCTTGCATGGCTGCAACTCTATACTTCTTTTTTTCTTTTCCCTTCACCCATTTTCTTTTAATTTTTGGGGGGGGGATTTTTTTTATTATGTTAGTCACCATACAGTACTTTATTAGTTTTTGATATAGTGTTCCATGATTCATTGTTTGCGTATAACACCCAGTGTTCATTGTGAAACTCTATACTTCTTGAGCATCAACTTCCCATTTCACAAATACCCCCAGTCCCCGGTGACCACCATTCTTACTTTCTTCTATGAGTTTGACTACTTGAATTACTATATGATTCCACTTATATGAGGTATTTGTCCTTCTGTGACTGGCTTATTTCACTTAGTATAATGTCCTCATCCATATTGTAGCATATGACAGGATTTCCTTCTTTTTAAAAGCTGAATTATATTCCAGTGTATGCATATACCACACTTTCTTCACCCAGTCGTCCATCCATGGACCTTTATTTTTTTTTCAAGCTATCTTGTCCTTTATTTTTTTTAATTTTATTTTATTATGTTATGTTACTCACCATACATTACATCATTAGTTTTTGATGTAGTGTTCCATGATTCATTGTTTGTGTATAACACCCAGTGCTCCATTCAATACGTGCCCTCCTTAATACCCAACACCGGGCTAACCCATCCCCCCCCCAGCCCCCTCCCCTCTAAAACCCTCATTTTGTTTCTCAGAGTCCATAGTCTCTCGTGGTTTGTCTCCCCCTCCGATTCCCCCCTTTCATTGTTCCCTTCCTGCTATCTTCTTTCTTTTTTTTTTTTTTTTAACATATAATGTATTATTTGTTTCAGAGGTACAGGTCTGTGATTCATCAGGCTTACACAATTCACAGAGCTCATCATAGCACATACCCTCCCCAATGTCCATCACCCAGCTACCCCATCCCTCCCACCCCCCACCACTCCAGCAACCCTCAGTTTGTTTCCTGAGATGAAGAATTCCTCATATCAGTGAGATCATGATACTTGTCTTTCCCTGATTGACTTATTTCACTTAGCATAATACCCTCTAGTTCCATCCACCTTGTTGCAAATGGCAAGGTTTCGTTTTTTGATGACTGCATAATATTCTATTGTATATATACACCACATTTTCTTTATCCATTCATCTGTTGATGGACATCTTGACTCTTTCCATAGTTTGGCTATTGTGGACATTGCTGTTATAAACATTGGGGTGCACGTACCCCTTCGGATCACTACATTTGTATCTTTGGGGTAAAAACCCAGTAGTGCAATTGCTGGGTCATAGAGTAGCTCTATTTTCAACTTTTTGAGGAACCTCCATACTGTTTTCCAGAACGGCTGCACCAGCTTGCATTCCCACCAACAGTGTAGGAGGGTTCCCCTTTCTTTGCATCCTCGCCAACATCTGTTGTTTCCTGACTTGTTCATTTTAGCCATTCTGACTGGTGTGAGGTGGTATCTCATTGAGGTTTTGATTTGTATTTCCCTGATACCGAGTGATGTTGAGCACTTTTTCATGTGTCTGTTGGCCATTCATCCATGGACCTTCAGATTGTTTCCACCTCTGTTCTATTGGGAATAATGTTACAAGGAACATGGGAATGCAAATGTCTTTTTGAGATCCTGATTTCAATTATTTTGGTTAAATACCCAGAAGTTGGACTGCTGAATCATATGATAGTTCTATTTTTAATTTTGGGGGTAACCTCCATATTGTTCTCCTGTTTTCCATAGTGGCTGCACCAACTTACACTCCCACCAACTGTACACAAGGGTTCCAATTTTCCCACATCCTTACCAACATCTTTTATTTTCTGTTTGAGATATGTATTTATATATTTATATAACTATCTATCTAAGATGGCCATCCTTGCAGGTATGAGGTGATACTTCATTGTGGTTTTGATTCTCATTTCTCTCATAATTAGTGACATTGAGCATCGTTTCCTACATCTTTTGGTCAGTTTTTAAATTTTTTTCCAGCTTTATTGAGATATAATTGATATATAGCATTGTGTAAATTTAAGGTATAGATAGTATTAATTTGATATAAGTATATATTGCAAAATTATTACCACTATAGTCTTAGCTAGCACCTACATCATGTTACATAATTACCCATTTCTTTTTGTTGCTAAGAACTATTTATTTATTTATTTATTTATTTATTTATTTATTTATTTATACCTTTTGGCCCCCTTCATCTATTTCTCTTATCCCCCGTGCCATGCCTCTGGCAACACCAACCTTTTCTCTGTATCGATGAGCTTGGTTTGTTTGTTTAGATTCTACATGTAAGACAGATCATACAGTATTTGTCTTTCTCTGTCTTATTTCGTTTAGCATAATGCCCTTGAAGTTCACCCGTGTTGTAAGATCTAGTCTCTTAGCAGCTTTCAAGTATATAATGCAATACTATTAAGTATAATCACCATACTGTACATTGGATTTCCAGAATTTGTTTATCTTACACCTGAAGTTTATACCCTTTGACCAACATCTCCCCATTTCCCACACCCCTAACCCCTGGCAACCACCACTCCACTCTCTGTTTCCATGAGTTTTGGATTTTTAGATTCCACATATAAGTGATATCATACAGTATTTGTCTTTCTCTGACTTATTTTACTTAGAATAATGCCCTCAAGTTCCACCCATGTTGTTGCAAATGGCAGGATTTCCTTCTTTCTGATGGCTGAATGATATCCCATTATATGTGCATGTATACATGTATAAACATATATATAAATATATATCACATATAGAATATATATAACATATAATTAATACATATAATATATAACATATATAAATATATTTTTATATAGAACATCTTTATTCATCTGTTGACAAACATAGGGTATTTCCGTATCTTGGCTATTGTGAATAATGTTGCAATAAACATGGGAGTTCAGATATCTCTTCAAGATCAGGATTTCATTTCCTTCAGATACATACCCAGAAGTGGAATTGCTGGATCATACGGTAGTTCTATTTTTAATTCTTGAGGAACCTCCATATTGTTTCCCACAATGGCTGTAACAATTTACATTCTCACCAACAGCACACAAGGGTTACTTTTTCTCCACATTCTCACTAACATTTGTTAGCTGTTGTCCTTTTAATAACAGCCATTCTAACAAGTGTGATGTGATATCTCATTGTGGTTTTGATTTGCATTTTCCAGATGACTAGTCATATTGAACATCTTTTCATGTACCTGTTGGCCATTTGTATGTCTCCTTTGGAAAATGTTTACTCAGGTCCTTTGCTCATTTTAAAATTGGATTTTTTTTCTTGTTTTTGTTTTTTTGCTATTAAGTTATATGAGTTATTTATATATTTTGGATATTAACCCCTCCTGAGATATATGACTTGCAAATATTTTCTCCCATTCTGCAGGTTGCCTTTTCATTTTGTTGTTTCTTTGCTTTTGGTGTCACATACAAAAAAATCTTTGCCAAGACCAACGTTATGAAGTTTTTCTCCTATGCTTTCTTCTAGGAGTTTTATAGTTTCATGTCTTCCATTTAAATCTTTAGTCAATTTTGAGTTTCTTGTCGTGTGTGGTATAAGATAAGGGTCTAATTTTATTCTTTTGCATGTGGATATCCAGTTTCCCAACACCCTTAGTTGAAGAGAAGGTAGGATGAAATTTAATCATGATAATCACAGGCAGGAAGAGGTGACAAGCCTGTAGGAAAGGCACTGGGGTGAGGGGCCTTGCCAGGTACAGATAGAATTCTGGGGCTCCCACTTGATCCCTGATGATGGTTGGATGGAGTCCTTCAGAGAGGTGTTATCACTCTCAGCACACAAGCTCCTCTTGACCTCTGCTGAAAAAAGCCTCAGAGCCAGCAGTATGGCGCTCTCATTGTGAGTCCATGAGCACTTTGTTGGCTTCTGCCCTTGGTTTCTGCAAAGGAGTGGTGTTAATACAAGGACATGGAGTTCTTCCTGACTTCTGGTAAAAGAAACCTCTGATTTAAATAGCTTCAACCTCTTCTATGTCAACTATATTTCAATATTAATTAAATTAATTAATAACTTCAACTCCTACCCCCACACCAGTTTGTCTATGTTTTTTTTATTATATTTTCAAAACAGATTTCTTTTTTTTAAAGATCTTATTTATTTATTTGAGAGAGAGAGCACATGAGAGGGGGGAGGGTCAGAGGGAGAAGCAGACTCCCCGCTGAGCAGGGAGCCTGATGCAGGACTCAATCCTAGGACTCCAGGATCATGACCTGAGCCGAAGGCAGTCACTTAACCAACTGAGCCACCCAAGTGCCCCTCAAAACAGACTCTTAAATGTAGTTTGCAGAATAGAGTGATTCTCTCTCCCCCTTATACTCCTAGATAACTCTACTTCCGATAATAATTTACATCACAGTGTTGATTTTTAATAAATCTACCCCTCTGGCATGTTTTTCTGATTAGCCACATATTCAAATAACTATCATATAGGCAGCATGTAGTAAATAGTAAAATAAATGAGTAGAGAGAATTAAAAAAAAAACTAATAATGGGGTAATTGAGAAAAGGACTCTGGGGGGGTAGCTGTTAGTCTGGGCTTTAAAGAATGTTAGATTTGTGGTCACAGAGGATAGCATGGATATAGATGAAGAGGGAAAACAGGGGGGTCTTAGGGAAATCATTGCATTAGTCAACTTTTCTGGAGCATAGGTTGCTTGAATATTGGTTGTTATGGATATGGCTAGAAAGAGAAGTTGAAGCCTGTTCATAGGGGATCTTTCCTGTTAAGTCTAAAGAGTTTGCACTATACTTTGTAAATGCTAAGGAGCAAAAACAGCTTTTGCAATAGGAAATGACATGTCAAATATGCTATCCTTTTCAAGGGGAATTACACCCATTTGATACTGATCTTTTTTGTTATTGTTGTTCTATTTGGATATATTCTCTCTCTGTTCATGGCTTCTTATTTATGTTTTTTTTTTTTCTTTTTTATCCCTACATATCCTTGGATCCTTTTTTAACTCCAAGTATCGTCATTTCTTTGTGGAATATGACAAAGTATCCCAATGAGTATTTAAGTATATACTCGAGTTCTTTTGGGAAACAAGGCACTCTTAACATTTGCTTTTGGTCAGCCTCAGCTCATGAGGCATAGAAATCTATAACCTTCCACTACAACAGCAAGCATTTCAGCAAGTCCTACAACAGAGCATTAAAGTGCGATGGTGTCAAATGGTTATAATATATGCAGATCAGGAATAATAACATTGGCCTATCCCTAGACATAAGCTCTCTCTGTCCATATCAGCCTGCTAGCTGCTTGAGATAATCGATTTTCTACAAACAAGGCATGAAAGTGCTCCCACTTCCTTTGAAAGGACAGCACACCCAGGATGTCTTTCACTCTTATTGATTTTAAATCACATTCAATGACTGACTTTGAATTATCAACTGGGTTTCCCTGGAGTTAAAGTGCCAGAAAGATTTAATTAGAGAGCCACAGTCTAGATAAAAGATACCATATCATTGACTTAAAATCTGAACTGAGCTTCTCTTTTTATGCTGATGGGTGAAAAAACTCCATGTTTTAGTTTTTTTCTAAAATGTTTTCTGAGGTCGTGCAGGCTTCTTGAGGTCAGGGACTCTACCTTATGTATCTCCATATCTGTAAAGCTTAGGCGAGGCCCTGGTATTAAGTGGGTACTCTGGAAGAGTTTTCAGTTGATTTGATTGAAAGGTCTTTTACTCTTTAAAAAAAAATTTTTTTCAAAACGAAAGTTAACATCAAATTAAATATTCCACACTCTAAAACAATTTATAAAATGTCTGTCCAAAAGCATATAAATATCTTAAGTATCTTGCTATATTAAGCAATTAGAATGTGAAACTGGAAGGAGTTTCTGATGTCACCAGGGAATGATTTCAGATATAAGCCTCAGCAATGTGTGTGGTTCTTACCATGCTGTTATATTTTTCATCTATAATGTAGACATTACATAGAATTTATGGAGCTGTGTGAAAATTTCTCTGGGAGAGATCCCCACACAGAGAATGATGGAGTTGTAAGGTTTGCATGTATTTAATTGACTAGAGTTGGATCACTCTCGATAATGGCTGTACCAGTCCATATGCCTTCCTATCAACAGTGCAATGTCCCAACAAGTCAACCAGGTTTTAATAGTATCCAGCTTTCTGATTTTTGCCAGTCCAATAATAAGTGCACTGTTATTTCATTTTCATATCAATTTATGGAAGTATTTGAGATGCCCTGGTTTACACACAGGAAAGCTAGGCATAGAAAGATGAAGACATTTGCCCAAATCCACACAGCTAGATGTGTGCTGTCTGCTAATAGAATTGGTTTGCTTATCTCACTTGGAGTCCGGGTGACCTCTTCAAAGAATTTCCTTCTGTGGAGAATTGTGTTACACAGACTACCACTCCAGTTCTTCTGTAGTTAATAGCCTATAAGTTCTGTATTCATGCAGTTGTCATTCTTCTAATATGCTTAAGATCGTCTCATCCATTCCAGGGTGGAACTTGCAAATGAGTTGTTCCAAACAACCAAGTGGAGTTCTCCATTCAGCAGAGGGGGGGGGGCAAAAAACTGGCTTTAAAACCAAGCATTCACACATATGTTGGCTGTTTGATTATGAGTAAATAACATCTATGCATCTCAATTGATCCTTCTGCCAAATGGGGACAATAAAATCCAAGTCACACAGAATGTGGGGGGATTAGATGAGTAATCATAAATTAAAACTACCCTAGCACAAATCACATCTGACATACTGTAAACAGTAAATAAGTGGTTTACAATGTGTTTGTTACTATCTTTTTTTAAAGATTTTATTTACTTGAGCAAGAGAGAGTGTGAGAGAGTGAGAGAGAGAGCATGAGAAGGGGGGGCAGAGGGAGAGGGAGAAGCAGACTCCCCACTGAGCAGGGAGTCAGACAGGGGGCTGGATCCCAGGACCCTGGGATCATGACCTGAGCCGAAGGCAGACGCTTCACTGACTGAGCCACCCAGGCGCCCGTGTTTGTTATTATCTCAATACCTTCAAGATAGTATCGGCACAATAAGTTTATTTTCCTTAAATAAATATGCATTAATTTTAATATATGTAAAGCATATTTATTATAAAAGTCAAAATGAATACAAATGTGTACACATTTTTTTTAAAAAAAATCATGGGACACCTGGGTAGCTCAGTTGGTAAAGCGTCTGTCTGCCTTTGGCTCCCTGATCAGCAGGGAGTCTGCTTCTCCCACTCCCTCTGTCCCTCCCCCCGCTTGCTCTCTCTCTCTCCCTCTCGCTCTCAAATAAATAAATAAATAAAATCTTTAAAAAAAATTTTTTAATAAAAAAAAATCAGATCATTCCCCAGTCACGTTTCTCAGAGGTAACTTTAGTTCTTAAAGACCTCTTTCATTCCATATGCATATAAATTTGTTATTAACAGAAATAGGAACATAATCCATATATTTTCAATGATTTGATTTTTTCCTTATCTATTTATATCTTCATTTAATAACCTTGTATTCTATGGCATGGCTATACCCAGAGGTACACTAGTAAATATCTAATAACTGGTTCTCCAGAATAAAAAGGCCCTAATTTGTACCATTTTCCCCTTTTCTGTGTTGTAGATACTTCTGTGTTGTAAATTGGCTGAATTCAAGCAAAGCAGTATGACAGAATGCCAGCACACCACTGGCTGTACCATCATTTTTTTTTTCAAAGTGATGTCTTTTATAAGCAACTTCTAAACAAAAGAGAGAGATTATTTTAGGATATACCAAAATGATTATGGTGTGGAATAGTAAAAGGATTTCTATTTGAAAATTGAAGTGAGTACATGAATAACAAGTCTATATTTTCTCAAAAACAGTCTTTGTAAAATGGTACAAGAAGTATAAAATATAAAACCTTATGGTTTTGAAAAGCACATTACAAATACAATATCAACATAAGTTTATGAAAAACTTAAGTATGTGCACATATACACACATTCAGATTAAGATTCAAAGTTGTATTTAGATAAATACTAGTTAGATGTAAAGTTGACCATGAGAATTCTTATCAGTAGGCAAAGGGATTATTGGTTATTTTCATTTTTCTTTAAGCTTCTGTATTTTTAAAATATTTTACAAAAAGCTTACTATGTTTGTACTTTATAAGTCAGGTTTAAAACTAAAATTCCACTTTTGTGATCAGATTCTGTAGTCCCGAAATACCCTACTTTTAGAAAGTGTTAGAAATATAAGGCAAGCAAAGTATTGTAAGGACTCAATCTATGTAAATAGTCGCTGAAATCATATATAATTATTTAGCCACTGAATGTCAAAGGTCCATTGTTTAAATTTGCTAGCATTTAGAACTTGTTTAGCTCCTGGTTTAGCACCACTACTCCTTATAGACTAATAAAGCATAGTTTCAAATAAATGTAATTGAATTACATATACATGTACTAAAAATATTAAATAAAATTGGTAATATTCAGAGTCTGCTAATATTCACTGAGTCATTTTACTAAATGTGTAATTTTCCCAGTAAACAGTAAGTACTGAATAAATGTTAGCTTCCAATTCTGTTATTACATTTTCTTTCTTTTTTTTTTTTTTAAAGATTTTATATATTTGACAGAGAGACACAGCGAGAGAGGGAACACAAGCAGGGGGAGTGGGAGAGGGAGAAGCAGGCTTCCCGCAGAGCAGGGAGCCCGATGCGGGGTTCAATGCGGGGCTGGATGCAGGGCTCGATCCCAGGACCCTGGGATCATGACCTGAGCCGAAGGCAGATGCTTAACGACTGAGCCACCCAGGCGCCCTACATTGTTTATTTCAAACTCTAGGCATAGTTGTAGTCAATGTCCCAGTAGTAAAATAAGAACAATTCGAAGTTATTCAGACAGGAAGTGTGTTTTCTTTTGTTTTTTTTGTTTTGTTTTGTTTTGTTTTTTACAGTAAATTAGTTCTTTTCAAAACCATTACAAGGGATAAGACTTCCACTTCTGAGAAAAACGAAGTAACAAGAACTTCTTTACCTTCCTGTTTGCAACAACTAAAAAATCAAAGTATATTGACCATCAGCTTTCAAGACATGGGACATTGGCTAATAAAGGACAGTGATGTCCAAGGTGAGGCTTAAGAGGACCCAGCTTATGGCCTGGACTGAGTTTCCAGGTTGTGGTACAGAAACAAGAAACCTGGTAAGATCCTGGTGGTTCCCCCAAGGTGAAGGGATAGAGCTGGGGGTCCGGGCAGATCAAGGTGGCTGGAGTTCAGGGGGCAGAGCACCAGAGGGGAATGAGATAGGGGGGTGGAGAATGGGAGAAGGAGAGAGAGAGAACTTAAGGGATCTACAGATGCCCCCCAACCCCCGGAGTACTCAGCATACTACTGATTAGCAAATGTGTGTGAGGAAACTACCTTAGGCCAAGGGAAGAGCTACCCAAGAGGTTTGGGAAGAACAATCCCTCGGGCTCAAACAGGGCTGAGGATAGTGTGCAGAGTATTCTGTAGAACACAAAGTAGTGTACGCAGAGGGGTTTGCAGCCGGGGTGGGGCAAAATTAGCCCTAGACTAAATATTACTCTCATCCCACCTAACAAAGCTTACAGCACCCAAAAGTATTGCAGTGTTTCCTAGCAGCTCATTAAGCAAATTAATCCAGTGTGTCTTTACCTTTACAGTCTTTGTGATTACCATCATGTATTTAGAATCTCCCATTTAAATGTAGGATGTGTGTATTACATACATGACCTCTGGGATTACAGACTGGAAGTGCTTTGGAAGTCATCTCAAAACAGTTCCAAACCATTAGGAACTTTCTATAGGAAGGAGCAGTGGTAACTGCCAGCCTGTGTTGGGGCCAACGGTGCAACAGGGCCTTCTCCAAGTGAACTCCACGGCAGAAGACAATGATTTTTTTATTTTATTTTTTATTTTATTTTTTAAGATTTTATTTATTTATTTGAGAGAGAAAGAATGAGAGACAGAGAGCATGAGAGGGAGGAGGATCAGAGGGAGAAGCAGACTCCCTGCCTAGCAGGGAGCCGGATGCGGGACTCGATCCTGGGACTCCAGGATCATGACCTGAGCTGAAGGCAGACGTTTAATGACTGAGCCACCCAGGCGCCCCAAAGACAATGATTTTTTTAAAGGATAAATACTAAAAATATGCTGTTTTGAATATTACAAACTTTTTGCATTTTTATTGCAGTGAAATGTACATAAAGTAAAATTCCCCCTATTACCCATTTCTAAGTGTACACTTCAGTAGCATTAAGTTCACTCACAATGCATTTCCAGAACTTTTTCATCATTCCAAACAGAAGCTCTGTACCCATTGGGCAAGAACTCCCCACTCCGCCCTCCCCCCAACCCCTGGGTAATTTCTATTCTACTTTCTGTATCTATGAATTTGCCTCGTCCGGGTACCTCATATAAGGGGAATTATATAGTTTGTCCTTTTGTGTCCGGCTTCTTTCACTTGACATAATGTTTTCAAGGTTTATCCATGTTGTAGCATGGATCAGGACTTCATTCCTTCTATGGCTGAATAATATGCCATTGCATGGATATAGATAGCATGTTTCATTTAGCCAGTCATCTGCTGATGGACACTTGTGTTGTTTTCACCTTTTAGCTATCGTGAATAATGTAGCTATGAACACTGGCATACAAGTATTTGTTTGAGTACCTCTTTTCAATTTTAAGTGGTATAGAAGAGGAATTGCTGGATCATATGGTAATTCTATATTTACTTTTTAAGGAACCACCAAACTGTTTTCCATATCCTTACCAACACTTGTTAGTTTTAATTTTTTCCACAGTGGCCTTCCTGGTAGGAAGTGGTATCTCATGATTGTGATTTGCATTTCTCTAATGATTAATGATGTTGAGCATCTTTTTGTGCACCTATTGGCCATTTGCATATCTTCTTTGGAGAAATATATACAAAAATCCTTTGGCCATTTTGAATCGAGTTTAGTTTTTTATTTAGTTATAGAATAAACCTGAGCTTCTGAAACCTAAATCACAAAAATGTTTAGAATTTGAACTAACAAAAGGCTTTATTGAGGAAGACTGTTTTACTACTGTTGTTATTTAGAAATGTTGAGGTGTGGTGATAATTAAAAGACCAGCTTTTACTGGGTTTTATAGTTGTATTAAAACTCTGCAGACAAAGATCCTCTTAATCACCTGCCCTGGGAGTGGACTACTCCCACCCCCCGACCCCCAGTTTCTTAGCAAGAAAGGAAACTAATCAGTATTGGATTTGTTCCCTCCCAACATTATTCTAGTCCTTGGGAATGCTGATGGTGACTTTTAGTAAGGTGAGCATTTCTGAACACCTTTAGCTTACAGCATATGGTGGTGGGTACAGTGAACCTCACTCTGAGGCAGGTGACCAGGAAGTGATTTCTTTGTTTTGCCTTTTTTTTTTTTTTTTTTTTGGAAAGTATCATATAGTCACAGTCACTGTCCACACCTTAAACCCTCTTCACATCTGGGTTGTGGCAATCTAGATCCTAATGTTGTTCCCTACCCCAAACAAATGCAGTAACACCACATCCGTATATTCTCTGCCCCTGTGATAAAGTGTTCAGGAGGGGAATTTATCTTCAGTGCTCAGTTCTAAAGCTCGGTCCTTATCCCTTATGTCTGGCTAACTGTGGACCTGAGGGTCTGGTCCCCAACCATCCAGGACACCACGTCCCTCCTTTCTCACACACCTGTCTCAGCTCCTGCTTCCCTCCCCACCAACGGAGAATTCAGAGACACACAGAATTTCATCTTTTCACAACTTGATTTTTATTTTAATCATAGCCATCAGTTTACCCTGCTGGTATGAGATTCAGCTTCTATGTGGTTGGCCATTTCCCAGAAACCAGGCCTCTGAAGACTCAACAGATGTTTCTTTCTTTCTTTCTTTCTTTCTTTCTTTCTTTCTTTCTTTCTTT